>NW_017307140.1:468245-502658 GCF_000935625.1 Nanorana parkeri | reverse complement strand
ATACGGCATATATATATATATATATATATACCGTATTTGGCGGTCCATAAGACGCAGCGGACCATAGGACGCAGGGAGGTCCGGTGCGTCTAATGGAGCACTCGACAGACAGTAGCTTCTGTCACAGCTTCTATGACAGAAGCTGTGACAGAAGCTGCAGTTAGTGACCACTGAGACAGGTGGCGCTGTAATTACAGTGCCACGGTCTCAGTGATCACACAGAGCAGAGGAAGAACGTCCGTTCCTCGTCTGCTCTATGGTGATCTAGATCGCCGCTGCTGCTCGGTTTTAATATGAGTGATCTCATTAGATCACTCGTATTAAACGAGCAGTGGCTCCTACTACTCGCCCGGCGCCCGAAACTGCATGTCTCGGACGTCGGGATTCGCTCCATAAGACGCAGGCACATTTCCCCCCTCCTCTTGGGGGGAAAAAAAGTGTGTCTTATGGAGCAAAAAATACGGTGAATCATTGCTACTCCCACACTGCAAGGATTAACTGCTCATTTTTCCCTAGGGGTTCTAGGGGGTTTGTAGATTGCCATTGCTAAACATTTCTAAAAAAAATTCTAAGATAAGGGTGTAATAGGCCACATTTAGAGTATGGAGTGGCGTTTTAGGCGCTGCATTGTGAAAAGGACAAATTATTAATATGAGTTGGAAAAACCCACCTACATTGAAAGCTTAGGCTGAGTATGATTAATTTGGAAACAATATGTTTTATAAGGAATATGATTACTAAGTTTAATTTTTAATTTTATATCTATGGTCAGAAAACAATATGGCAAATTAAATTTTTATTCTAAAACTTGAGATGTCAATTATATATAAAAGAAAGAACATTTTGCCATTAGTTTAGAACAGAGTTTTTACAATTGTTTTGACAGATGTAATATCCATGCATATAATTATTAAAGAATAGTATAGGAATGTTGTGATCCAAGGAGCTGATCCAACTCTCCATGTTGGGTTTAGAAATGATTTTCATCTTCCATTGCGGCAGAATTGTAAATAATTGTCTAAGGGGGTTTGTTTTGCCTTCCTGTGGACCAAAACTGCTGGAACTGTAAAAAGATGAACTTGGTAGACATAAGTCTTTTCCAGCCTAATTGACTATGTAACTATGTATCATTAATAAATAATAACTGTAAGGCTTAGTTGTTAAGGTATTATCCATCAAACGACTTAGCTTTTGGCCTGCATTTCTATCCAGCTGAGTCAATATGTGAGGAGCACAGATGCATTTTGGTCATCAGATATCCCAGAAAGGGTACTTTTTTCATGTGTATTACAATGGCAGTCTGTCACATATTTGTCACTCATATATAATTTAGGATATTTAGATTACTTGTTACTCTTATATCATTTAGGATAATTAGACTTCTGTGATTTAATATGATCAAACTACCATTAAAATGATCACTTCACTGTACTCTACACTAGTACAGCATCCCATCCCCTGCTGTGCCCTTCTGCACATTCCTACAGCAAATCAGAAGAGTGTGAGGCTGATTTATTTTCACCCAATAAATGTGTAAATATTCACTTTAATTATTAAATTAAAGATCAAATACGTAAACAGGGATTTGCTTTTCACATGACTGGATAATTAAAGTGAATATCCAAACAAATTGTGTTTGAATATTCTCTACTTCTTTAGCAAATCAGTCTCACTGTGTCATCAGATGCAGTCATTGTATAGAAACATTGCACTAGCACTAGTCATCATTTTCTAGCTGCAATTGGAGCTAGACACTTGCTTTAATGCTGTTCAGATCCTTCTTAAGTCACATTGCACTGTATTTATTACTACAGCTGTGTTTTGGTTTACTGAACTGACTACATTATTACATGGCATGAAAATTTTAAATGAAATACCAAGATTACTGCTATGTTTAGTGTGCACAGCTGGCTACTCTTCCTTCATGAGATAAGTTTTATGTAATAGTGGCACTGCATTTCTAAAACAGTTTTTTTAATGTTTTAATGTGAGCCAAGAATAAATTATAGGCACTTGCCAAAACTGAGTACATGCATCATATAAACAGAAGACAAAGAGATATAGGCACTTTAATAATATAAAAATATTTTTTTCTAGAAAAATATTAATATACTAGAAAAAGCACACATCTCCCTCCCCATAAATCAGGACAAAGTACTCTAATTCAAGCACATGTCCCCGCCCTTTATCCATCCTTAAACACCTATTTGAAAAAATGCACAGCAACAACTGCTAAAGGGATTAAGTATAATGACATAGCACTATATCACAAAGTAGAGTCCAACTTCAAGGATATATTCTTCGCTTTGCACAAAAATGCATTGCCTTAAAACATTCAGTAACAAATCACATGTATGAACAAACATATTTCAAATGTCCATTATGCATATGGAACAAACATAATGCAAATCAGCAGCATATCCTGGCATGGACATTGTTGATATTTTCCATTCCCATTACCAATTATACCATACAATATAATCAATACCAGTGAGCAGGGGATGCTGAACTGTCAGAAGAGCTTGCCGGCTCTGCTAAGCTCTCATCGTAATGACAGAACAGCGTCCCTGGTTACTGTCCAGCCCATTTTTGGAGTTTTGCATGCAATGTGTCAGATTTGGCTTTTTTCTCTCAACATTTTTGTGTCATACCGATACAAACAAAAGAAATAAACATGAAAATGCCTAAACATTTGTAATTGCAACAATTTTCTATGCAAAGTGGTACATTATCTGACAGGGATGCCAATATTTTTGGCCATTATTGTATATATGCTGCAGAGGAAGTGAAGCCTCCAGAGTATATATACTTACCCGAGAATGACCCAATGGCAAAAGAGAGAAATATTGAGGCAACCATTGCTGACCATCTTTGAAAATGCTAATTGCCTGGTTGTTCCTGGCTTTAACATTCCTGAGTCACAGTTCCAGAACAAGTATACTTAAAGCAGGCCAGTGGCTCAGAATGTAATGAAGGTGATATATCAGTTTTCTCATGTCCAATTTGTTATGTTTTAATTATTGAGTCATGAATATGGAAAAACATTGTAGTACAAAACATCACCTGAAGCATCACATTCTGTGCCATTGATAAGGTCCTATACATGTTGGGCAGAGTTTCTATTAATCATCAAAGTGGAGACGAGGGATGTCAGTAGTGATGCATGTTTTCCTGTTGTGCTTGGTATAGTTACTTCCATATGGCTTTATTATTTTTTATATGTTCTTTGGAATTACTGAGAGCCATTTTAGCATCATGTTGCTGATCATGACTGCTGTTGGAAGTGAATTAATGTGACATACTCTTGTTACTAAAAGGGCCACTATAGTGAAAAATATTTTGTAGTGATATATATCTCCACATGTACATACAGTTCAAGCTCTCCAAAAGACAGCTTGACCAGCAATGTTATAGTTGGTCCAAAATCCTGTTCAACAGTCACCTTTTATTCACATGGTTTAAATATTTGTATTATGTTGTTCTTTTTTTTGTTTTTCTAAATGTTTTTCAAATCCTCTCACACACCTACCAACATTTTAGTTCATCTTAATGCTCTTCTGGTCTGTATGAAATTGGGGAAAAAAAGATGGGCATGTGCAATCAAAAAAAGGAATGAATATATTAGGATGAATATATTTTAACCAATGGCTACATGTGATCATTTCAGACTTATTTATTTATTGTGAGATCAAAAAACAAAATTACACGCTATTAAAACCCTGCCTTCTAATAAAGCACCCGGGCCGGATGGCTTCACTGGCGAATATTACCAAAGCTTCGCCCATATCCTCTTACCATACTTAATGCAGGTATACGAGAAAGCATCCACCTCTGCTTCTTTAACACAGACTTAAAACTATATGCAAAAATCTTATTAGAGTGACTGAAGTTCTCCCCTTTTTGGTCCATCCGGACCAATCGGGTTTTGTTAAAGGGAGAGGCGCGCCTGACGCCACCCGTCACTCCCTTCGTAACTTTAATTTCAACTTATGTGAAATCCCTGAGGTCGCCTGGGAATTCTTGTTTGCGAGACAATCTGGTTCCAAAGGTATTTCTCTATTCTATAACCTGCTCCACAATAAACTACAATTTACCAAATTCCGGTCCCTCCAACAATGGGAAGAAGAGCTTAATACCACCTTCTCCTCTCAACAATGGCTGAGAGCCCTTGCCTCTAACCATAGGGCGACCAAATGTGTGGAACTATGGGCACTCGCTCATAAAATCATCCTTCATTGGTATTTTACCTGTAAAAACCAATAAATACCTATTGAAATAAAAAAAAAAAATTAAATAAGGATTGTTCCCCTTGCTTAAAATCCATGCCCACTTATAAACTCACCCAAACGCCTGGTGCATTCATGCCATGGTGCTATGGTGTGGAGCCTGTGGCAACCATCAGAGTTTTGTCTGCATAACACTGCCAAGTAAACTCTCTAATAGGAGGAGAGCTAAGTCACGTGACTTTAACAGACTCATCTGTAAGCTTACTGTGAGTCAAGATGATTTTCTTCGAACATAAGTTAGGTAACATGGTCTGAAATGGAGTGGAGTCAGGCAGTGTGCCTTCTTCTGCTCTAGATTGGTCTTTAGAGAGAGAGAGGTACACTCTTTTTTTTTCAATCCTTCTGCTAGAAGCACCATTCTAGTACTGAGCATACAGGATGATTTCATTATATCCAGGAGCCGATGGCCCCCTTGGTTTTGGGTTACAAGCCTCTGCCTTTGGTGTACTACTAAGCTGGTATCTGGAGGAAAATGCTGTTTTCTATTTTTATTTATATAATCAATATTGACAGTTTTCCTGAACTGGCCTGATTTGAGTTATATGTTAGGTTGTAGACTCATCTCTCAGTCTCACTATTCAGTATTAATATTCTATGCTATTAGTAAATATTAGAGACTGATAACTCTGGTTAGAGTAGCTTACTCAAGAAAACAACCATATTGCTGCTCTAAATTATTTGCACAGTGGTTTTTCATTTTCATGGCCTGCAGTCCAGCACTATATTTTCTTGACTGGTTTATTGCGAGAGCAGCCTGCAACACAGTGAATTACATTTTATGATAAAGGCCAGTGGTTGTTAATAGGAATCAATGAATTGCAGGATGGAGATAAAAGTGATAGATTTGATTATACTCATTCTTGCATGTATAAGCATACATGCATTTCTTAAAGCAATCCCCACAGTATAAACAATGAATCTTAATATGTTTATTATATGCAAATGCAATGTACAAATGTTTGAAATGTATTCATCAGTAAGATCTTGTATTTTTTGTATTGCTATGTATTTCTTTGTAAATACCAGGTAAAGATATACACTTTTAGCACTTTCTTCACACATTATCTATTTACTAACACAATATTTGCCTATTATTAATACACTTATGTGCAAAATATATCAAATTAAGGGGAAAATATTATCTGCATACAACAACATATCGAAGAAAATCCGTGTTGAGAGAAACACATGGTCTGACTTTAGTGACATTTTTTGAAAATGTTATTCTCCTGACTTTGATATCTTTATTTTAAATATCTAATATTTTCTGAGTTAGTGATCTAAAATAATTGTGTTTGTAGTGAAGATAGAACCCCTGATTTGTATGCTTGCTCTTGGTCAAAAACTCACCAGAAGGTCAGCATGTCAGCCAGGCAACCAGCATTTTCAAACACATTCAGTTCCTTCATGACAAGTTTCCTTTAAATAAATACCTGAACATAGGTAACATTAATAAGAACATTTGGGTTAATTTATAAAAGTAGCTGAGAATCTTCACACAATAAATTGTGTAAATATTTACTTCAACTATCCAATCATGTGAAGATGAAGCAATTATACAGGAGTTTATTTTCACATGTTTGGATAATTGAAGTGAATATTTTGTAAAATATATCATGTAAATATTTTCAACTATTTTAGTAAATCAGCCTCCTTATCATTATTGTTTGGTAAGCATATGCATAAGTAAAAATTACAAATTGTAAATCTATGAGAGGGGATATTTTACTAAACAGTTGACTTCCTGCAGATTGTCACTGGTAAACCTTCTTTAACCTCTTGCCGTCCGCCCGTTAAGAAAAAACGGACGGACGGCTGACTCGCATCGCATTTGGGGTCTCCAGGTGACATTAGGGGTCTAGAGACCCCTAATGTCTCCATAAAGAGGACCTGTCAGTGTACCTGTGCTATTACATAGGGGTATGGTATCCCCCTATGTAATAGCAATAACAATTAGGGGTCTATTCACAAAGCTGCCAAAGGATCTGGCCGTAGCTTCGGCCGATCCTTCGGCTAGCTTCGGCACCAGGACCCCTTCGGTTCAGGAGAACCGAGGGGGTGCTGTACGGCTATAGCCCGTAATAAAGCTCTATCTGTTCCCAAAAAAGGGTATAAAATTAATTTCAGTACAGCGCTGCATGACGGAATAAATGTCAGTCAAAGTACCGCAGCGCTGAATACTGAAAAATGGCCTGGATGGGAAGGGGGTTTAACACCGCGGATGTCAACTGGTTAATATAACAGCAAAGTTCAAGATTAACAGGGCTAGTCACAAAAGGATGAAGCATTTGGAGAAGGCAGGAGAAGTGAACAATCTAGAACAACATAGCTGAACTGGAAAGTGAGCTCAATTAGAGAGTTTTTCCAAATCAGCTATGTTGTCCTAGAACCTACATTGTTCACTTCTCCTGCCTTCTCCAAACCCTTCACCCTTTTGTGAATAGCCCTGTTAATGCCTCAAATTCTGTATGTATGGGTATTTTTTTTTACATATGCAATTTTTTTTTATACCTAAACAAATCTCCCTCCCCAAATACTGAAGTTAAACCTTAATAGAATATATTGCTAAAAAAAACTTGTTTCAGTTTCAATTGTAAATAAACTTATTGCATTCAAATGTTGGTGAGCTTCACACAGAATGGTAGGCAGCTATGTTTAAGTTTATAATTACAGAGTGGCAGTGTTAACTGCCTTACATTTATTCAAGCATTGCAAAGTTGTGGCACTAAGAAGCTTTTTTCTTATAATATTTATTTATAACAAAGAGTATAAACAATACGACGCATTAACATCGATAAATGTTACAATAATAAAAGAGCAAGAGTATAGAAGATAAACAGAAGAACATTACTGTATTTTTTTTACAGATAGGGTATAGCCCAGTTAACCATAAAAAGAAGTCAAATGGGAAAGACCCTTTATGAAGGGTTGCATGCATATGAACCTTGAAGTTCAAGTGCAGGAACGCCAATGTGTTGCAGTATCTGTGCAATACTGGATATTTGAGGAACTATAAATAATGTAGGCCCTGTATGCAAGCGACCACAACAAGAAGAGTTGTTATATAGACAGAAAAGTAGATCTTATGAGCAATAAATATGTTGTTTTTTTTTTACACACATTGGGGGTAATTTAACAAAACTGGAGGATCAGGCAGAACCTGGAGAATTTAAAAGTTTAACTGAACAAACTGCACTTCCAGACTGCTTCACTTAACAGGCCTAGGGTAGGTGACAATGTATTGAAGGCTCTTTAAGTAATTTCATTTAGGAGAACTTTAACAAGAACAAACAAAACAAAAATAGCCTTAAAAAATCCACTTTTGCTGTTTGGTATCCAATTATTTATCCATTTTCACCTATAATAAAGTTTTGAAGCTTTTTTTGCAAACAGAAGCCAGTTCTGTAACTGTGTACTTGTAGTATAAGTGCTATAGGTTGTCAGTGATTGTATTACTACCAGAATTCATGGCAGATACAGTTAACAAATGATGCATCATCATCATTTAATTTTATTAAAATAAAAACTTGTACGCAAAAATAACCAGAAATCCCAACATAGGTCAGGATAGTGGCACTTTTTAGGTGTTAATGGGCTTAGCAACTTCAATAGTTTGCAATCTTTTTTAAATGAATTATTCTGTTAGAATACAAAATAAAATAGAAAATTATACATAAGCCCACAGATAATGTTATTGATAACAGGCATGGACTTTGAAATGCCATGTACTTGAGTAGCTAGCCACAGTGCTTTTATTAAATTACCATTTAGCTAAATAATAAACAGTAAAAAGGATACCTTAGCGGTTGTATGAATCCATTATATCAGTTAAAATATCAACAAACAAATGTCTACATGTAATGGCTTATTTATTGCCAGACACATTTTTAAAATCAACCCCCACCTCCAAACTATAAATTCAGTCATGCCAGCACTCTTTGTCTTTACAATGGTCAGCTGACCTGATGTAGGAATCATGCTGTGTTTTTTTTCTGTGCGGAAGCAGTCATGTGCTAAATGTTCATTGCAATATTGCCTGCTCTGCAAAAACACTGCATGAGGAAAGCTTCTTATTATAGAGAGAACAGCTCTAGTAATCTAGCCAATGGAGGTCTTTTCGGCTTTACAGGTGCATTGTTCAGTTTAAAAGCAGTCCACGTGGCAGCCCTTAGGAATCCACAAACTTGCAAGAGAAACACAATTAGCAGCCACAATAATCATAATATAACAATATAATGTTACTGAATAATGACTGAAGATGAGCATAGAATAGTATTTGTATGCATGATTTGACTCCAAAGCATCTGGATTATTTAGTTGGCAAAGTAGCTATACAAAGATCACATATACAGAGAGTGCAACTTATACCAATATGCAATTATGGTGTGATCTAATTTTTCCCTCCAGGCTGTTTAACAGTCTCACCAAAGGCTTATGATGTACACAGTAGTGGATTGTGTATTAAGAATGGGATAATTATCAACAGATTAGCTCTAAAATGCCTAACCTGCTGTCATGATCGCCTTTGGAGCCCATTTGACATCTCGTCTTTTAAATATTCCTTACCACTGTATGTTATACATTTCTAACTAATTTTTACTCAGAAATGTCTTTTCTCCCCCCACTCCAATGTTGGATGCTGGTATTAATGACAGTCACACCACTCATCATAGGTGTCCTTACATAGAGGAAGACTGGACATGTGTCTGTTCAGATCTGTTAGAGTGCACCATGTAGTGTTGTCATATTCTAATGCATTTTGGACTGCATGGTCATATTTAGGCCACTGCATAATAACAGGACTTCAATTCAGCTTTATGGTAACTTTCAGTTATTTGTAGATATAATAGAATAGCCACACTGTCCTGCTACTTTTAACATGGTCTGGCAAATGTCAGGCGTTCTGTGTGTATCCTGATGCTATTTCTGCTATGGCCAAAAATACATTTGTTAGGGATGAGGCACACTATAAGTGCAGGTGTGTTGTATCTGTTTAAAAATAAATGTAAAGCATAACAAACAGCCCAAAACCACATGAGCTGAACAAGAAATAAAAATGCTTGTTCCACTGTTAGAATACCTAAACTGTCATTGCACCTGATTGGCTACAGTTACTGTTGAGTACTTTAGAGAAGCTCCTTCAACAAAAGTTGATTTTTGTCCAACAGAGGTCCCAATGGGGCCACACACTGCAGGATTCGGGCAAAATTCAAGCTGTGTATGGCCAGCTTAAGAACTTCTGTCACTTTTCTTTTGCTGTCTCTTTTGGGAGATTTCCTCTTACTTACTGTACCAATGAACCCTGGTGAGCGGGTGGATGTCACCAGGACCAGAAAACGCAGAGAGTGATAGAAAACTGAAATGTTTTTGAACTCAACAAAACTAAATATATGTGATTTGGCTGCTATCTCTGTCCCTCATCAGAAAGATATCAGAAAGATATATATTCCATATCTTCCTGTCTATAAGACATGCTGACACTGGGATAAAAAATTAAGGTAACTTTTGTCAACAATAAAAACCTAAGATTTTAACCCTTCATCCTCTGTACAAAACTACAAAAATGTGTTTTCTGCTGGAGTTTATATGTGTGTAACTAAATGCCATTACATTATTCATAAACAGCAACAAAAACAGCCATATCAATCATTTTATTCTGACAGGCAGCCAAGGGCTCCCCAGCACTGCTGTGATTGACAGTAGTGCTCTCTTATGTAAGGCCCACTTGTTGTCTATGGGGCCTATTCACGAAGCAGCCGAAGGATCTAGCCGTAGCTTCGGCTGATCCTTCGGCTAGCTTCGGCCCCAGGACTCCTTCAGTTCAGTAGAACCGAAGGGCTGCTGTATGGGCTATTCACTATAGCCAGTACAGCTCCCGAAGTTGGCCAATAGAAAACAGTTTGGCGGAGCTAGCTGTCACTGCTAGCTCCGCACAATCGTTTTCTATTGTTTTTTTTCTACTTTTTTAACTATTTTGCTATTCTGCTCGGTCCCTCTGAGGGACCGAGCAGAACAGCCGAGCCAAATGCCGCTGAGCGGCATTTGGCTATTTACTCACTGCTGTTCGGCATCTATGAGAATAGATCGAACAGCAGCGAGTAGCCTGCCGAAGGTTCGGCTGAGTCGAACTCCTTCTGCACTTCGGGTCAGCCGAACATGCTGAGCATGTTCGGCCGACCCGAAGCCACCCGATGTACGGCTGATTTCAGCCGATATACGGATGAAATCAGCCTTACAAACCTGAAGTGAATAGCTGAACTGCGTTCGGTTCACTTCGGGTCGGTTGTTCACTCAGCTGCCTACGGCATCTTAGTGAATAGACCCCTATGGCTTCAGTTTGACATCAGTTTGAGAGACTTCTGAGATCACTGGAATTCAGTGACATGTGCATTTGACCTGCAGAAGACATACATCTGACATGCAGTCAACCTGCTTCAAAAGGGCTTTGCATGCCTTAAAACTTGTATGGGAATGCAAAACCCACATACCGTGAACAAAAGTCCATCAACATAGGCCCTTATAGTCCTGTGGGGAGGCTGGGCAGTGCTGTGCAGGGGCTCACACTCTACCCAGGAGCAGTTAAAATGATCAGTGGCTTTGTGCACAGTGCTTCATAAACAACAAATAAAAACCTTTTTCTATTCTTCTAAACAGCATGTTTGTTTAGCTTCCATATATTTACACACAGTGGAGCATTTAATTCTACTTTAATGTGTTTATTAAAAAAGTAAAGGTGCTAGAAAGCCCTAGCCCTAGTAAATAAGCACAGATATATCAGCCCTTGCTGTAGACAGTCCTTCTATTTATTTTTATGGACCATTTCTCACTTATGCACGTTACAGCTAAGTGCCTTAGCAGTACAAGAGTGATGACCTCTGCATCTCATGTATGTCTGTCTATTTACTCTTTAATTGTGGAGAGACTTCCTTGCACTTTTACGGAATATGCAATTTGTTTTAACAGATAAATTTAAAACATAAGTAATCAATGTTGTGGGCATCTATAAATTCCAAAATATACAAGCAAATTGTAAAACGTTTTTGCTGACTAAACAGGAAAAAGGATATTTGTGCATCAGTATCTGAGTAGATAACCACTGACTTGTTGAGCTGAGATATGAGAAATGTACACAGAGATTTATTCAAACATGGAAACATAATATAAAAACATTGCCTCCAGTCGATGTAAGCAGCTCAGATGGGTTGCTTCAGGCAAGTATCTGAATATAAAGCAAGCAGTGGAACATTTTCAAGCTAAATAATGCCCCCTAATAAATTGATAACATTTTGAAATTTAAGAAAAAATCGATTTATCTCTTATAGAGCGGGTCTATGACAAGGTTAGAAATCATTTAAACTGCAGATTCATAAAGTTGACAAGTATTAACTATCATAATACAAATTACTGTAGTAATAAATATGTTTATAACTGAACATTTGCATTGCCTGCTACTCAGGTGTGAACAGGGGCCATTGAAAATAATGGGATTTCTTGTGTTGGGTGTTTAAAAGCTCTTTTCCAACTGCTCAAAAATGCTTAGGTGTGAATCAGGCCTTAGTGTAGCAAAGCACCTACCTTGTTTATGCTTTTAAATTTTAGTATTATTCTAACTGGTCATGTGCACGTCATGTCCTGGTTTATCAAACCATGCCTTAGCACTATAGCTCTTATAGTTTTGATATATGGGGATACGGCAAGCATTTTCCTCTCCTGCTCAGGGTGTCCCCCCCATGCATGATCAGGAAAGATTTGATAATTCAATCCTTTGATACACTCAAGCTTCAGGCGGCTTATTAGCCCCCTATGACAATTACACTACACATTAAAAAATACATATCACCGCGGACGCCGGCGTGCAAGCAATAATTCTAGGGCCATCAATCACTGTTATTGATGAGCAGTAAAAGCTTTTAAAGCATCGCTTATGGCCAATTTTGGTTATTGTATTTTTTTTTGCGATTTTGCGGGAGCACACAATTTTAATGCTTCACATTAGACATGTGGACTGCCAAAAAATTTGTTTAGTTTTGTTTCGTTTTACATTGCCATTTGTGTTATTTCGTTTTTCGGGATTCGGGTGTGAAAGTCAATTCGGATTCGGAATTCGGATTCGGACGAAATTCGTTAGCGGTAGTTCGTTTCGTTTTCGTTTCTTATTTGTTTCTTATTCGTTTCGTTCATTCGTTCGTTAGTTTGCAGCAAAGTGACATTTGAGGGGGAAAATGTTTTTCTTCAATGAACGAAACGAATAAGAACCGAAAACGAAACGAAGGTTCGAACAAACTACCGCTACCGAATTTCGGAAACGGAAATTCAGATTCGTTTGCATTCGTTATAACTGTAATTCGGAATTCGGAATACATCCGAATGTTCGAATTTCCGAAAATTCGTCCGAATTTCGATTCGGAACGAAACGAATCGCACATGTCTACTTCACATGTTTGGTATATACACTGAGTGGCCAGATTATTATGACCACCTGACGTTTGTAGGCAAATTAGCTGTAATTAGCTATAATTTTGCTCTGAAGTTGCTAGAGGGCCAGACCATTAAAAATAGGGAAGCAGGTTGTTTACCACGACAGTAGAAGTGATTTTTTTCTGAAGATATGGGTAAACAACGAGATTTAACAGCCTTTGAATGTGGGATGATTGTTGGCGCGAGCCATGGAGCGAGTATCAGCAAAACAGCAGAATTTGTTAAATGTTCAAAAGGGGTTCATTGTTAAAGTGTTTAAAGACTGGACTGTCAGCCAAAAATCTGGGTCTGAACATGCGAATTGTGGCCGTCAGTGACTAGTCATTGTTAGGGCAGAACGGAGAGTGGCAAGACTGGTACAAGACAACAGAAGGGCAACAATGCAGTGTCAGATTCCTGGCATCACCTTTAAACATCTTGTGGAGTCACGAGGCGGCCCAACGAAGTCATCTCGTGGAGTTATCTCGTGGCCCAACGAAGTACTGATGGGGTGGTCATAATAATCTGGCCACTCAGTGTATTTACCTGACATGACTACACCATTTATATTTTGCAAAACAATTGGGTAATAACAAATGTTTCATAGCATAACGTTTGGTTCATTTTTGGTATTTTTTTTATATAGTAAAAAAAAATAATTATGAAATACCATCAAAATAAAGCTCTATCTATCCCATAAAAATTACATAAAATTCATTTTGGTACGGCATTGAATAAATATCAGTCAAAGTACCTCTGTGCTGAATACTGAAAAATGCCCTGGACAGGAAGAGAAATTAACATTGCGGTTTTCAAGAGGTTAAAGAATATGTAAACCAACCAAAATCTCATATAAGCTTTAACATGATAATATCACTTGGAAAGACTGTTTTGTTTTTCATTTGCTAGATTTCATGAAAATAACAGCTGGTGATATTGATATAAAGGTCCTTGTTTGGACACTTTCAGGGTTATTCATTAAAGGGTGAAGAGTTTGTGGAAGGCAGGAAAAGTGAACAATCTAGGCCAAAGTAGCTGATTTGGAAACATTCTCCAATTCAGCTCAGTTTCCACTTCAGCTATGTCATCCTAGATTGTTTACTCTCTCCTGCCTTCTCCAAACTCTTCACCTTTTTGTGAATAACCCTGTTTGTGTTATAGGGTGACAACTCTCTGCCTGTGTCTCTTACAATCTCCTGCCTGTAAATCACCCTGTCACATGCTCTCCCAAAAGTGTCTGCACTAATGCACATTGCCTAAGCATATCACACTGTAGTCACCTTTTAAATAAAAGGCCTGTGAAAAAAACAGTTGCAACTAGAAACAATTAAAAAGTATGTCCTGTGAAGAAACACATGCAGTCTGTTATCACCGTAGTTCATGTGGACAGGTACAGGCTGTAAAGAGCCTGCAGGACATCATCAGCATCAAGATGTAACAAAGGATGAAAAATTGTAAAAACCCCTCTTCCTATGCTGTTTGCCATCATCACTACCTCTGATTTCCCTATCACAGCTAAAACACACAGCTTGGCCAGATCCTTCGGCAGCTTTGTGAATAGACCCCATTGTCAGTATGATCACTGTGACCTCACCCTTTTATTGTGAAGGGGTTGGCTTATCCAAAAGCCCCCTAATTGGCCCTTCTAAGCTACTTGGCCTAAGTTAAATGGCCATGCAGTGCATTCAAGTTTCAAATAATTTGTTCTGGTGAATTCCCACATTATTTTGCCAGGACCATGAAGCTCAAACACACAGGGTTTTGTCTCAAACCCAAACATCATCCCTACTCCAAGAGAAAATAAACATATTCAGTCTTATTCATTAAGAGAATTATCAATGTGCAAAAGTCTGTAACAAATCAGCAATCCAATCATCCTTCACTGATCTGACTACATTTCACATTACAGTGGTTCCTGAAAATACTGTTAGGTAAGATACATCCGGTTTGTTTCTACACTGCTGCTACTTGGAACGGCATCAGGTAAAGTATACCCTATTGTAGCTCATTCTTTAGATATTTTATTCATATGCCATTTAAAAGATATGAAAAAATGATATACTATGTCAAGCTAAGGTAATGTTATGTATTGTAACATTATTCTCACTGTACCGATTAAACACATTTATTAGGCACAATTAGCTTGTTTTTTTTTTTTCAACAGTTAACACTAACTTAATAGATTATCACATTTTCTTAAACATGAAAAAATAGGGATAGGTGTTAAGAAAGCTGCACAGTAGAGCCTTAGAACAAGTACACTGAGGACTTATTTTCTCTCTCATTCTCTTGTGCTTGTTTAAATGTGTGTACATCTAAGTCCCACACTAATCAAAGTGCATGGTGTGGTCCTACAAAGTGCTAGTAAAAAGTAAATTGGACATTGACATTAGATCCTAGTCTGATGTGCTCAGTTCGTTCTACAACAATACTTTTAGAGACACAAATTCACTTTCATGAATACACTATTATCCTTAAAAGCATGTATGCTTATGTTAAAAGCAGATGTAAAGCTGACCATGCATGTTACAATATGATTGTATAATATCTGTACAATGGATGACCACACATGTTGCAATCTTCTTTAGTGCTACCTGTAGGATTGAATATAAATTGAATTAATTGTTTATTTAGAACCTCATATCACATTTGGTAAATCAAAAAGAGAGTGTAGAGAGATCGTACAATCAGATTATAAGGTAAATGGCCAGCATTAGATTTACCATAACTAATGCAAGGTCCCACCTAAGCAATTCATGCACTTTCAATCCAACCAGGTAGATCTTTGCATATAGTTGTTGGTAGTCATGTTAATTTCATTTTGTTCTGAATGCAAACTTGGACAAAATTTTGTGAATTCAGACATTCGGATGCATACGAATGTCCGAATTCCAATAAGACCGAATGCAAACTAATCCAAATGTTCTTTTAACAAAATTTCTGATCATCTGAATTTTGTTCAAAATGAAACTAAATCAGACACATGACTGTTTTCTGGCTAATCAAAAAACCCCATCCAAAACTAAAATTAAATTCTGAAAGATCTCAATAACTAAACAAAATGGCGTTCGGACCCTAAACCTGAAAGAACGAAAAATCCAAAACAAAACAAATGTTTTGCCGGCTTACATGTCTAGTTATTGGTAGATCTATAGGACATTCATATAGGACAATCAAATTATAATGTGTATGAACAGCTTTGCAGAGTCTAGGGAGCACAACAGTCTCTCACATGAGATTTTCCTCCTGAGTTCTGTAATGCTCTCATGCATAAAATGTTCTGATCATAAACATGCATACATACCTTAAAACGTTACTGTTTGCTATGTTTCATGGAGCTCAGTTCATTTTTTAAATTAGGTTCTTGCAGACTTTTAGCTGCTTATTCTTATAAATGTAACAACGGGCATTTGAAGAAGGTTGTGGGTTCAAACATTTATCTCCTTTTTACTCAATGTTTATATATTTTATTTACAGAAAACTGTAAAAAAAAACAACCTCCTTGGTTATCAGAATCTTTTAAAAGAGTAGTAAAACCATTTTATGCTTCCAGTTGAGGCTGAAAAAGTAAATGGGGAAACAAAGATCTATAGAGTTTACCTTACTCACAAAGTCATTAAACTAAGCCTGGTAAATTAGCATTAAAGCAGACAACATCTTCGTTTTGTTGCTAATGGGTAATGACTCAGTTTTCAGAAGACTTTTTTTTTACCACTAATGTGTTTTGCTGCTGGAGATTTTCCTGTAATGCTCATTAGTAGCATGTCAGGAAGCACAACTATTAGGGTTCCACAAACACAATGCAGTCACATGACACTCCTTTGATGTAACTCCCTCTGCTGAATTCCAGGGTTGAAATCGAAAGAATTAAGGGTTAGACTATCAAATCTAAAAATAGGATGGCATTATGCCGTACATGACAGGGGTCGCTAAGAAGCTGCTAAGGGTGATTTTTAACTCAACTCCCAGCAAACCTCTCATATGTGAGAGTCAATAATTGGAGATTTGTAAAATGTGACATTAACCACTGACATATTTTTTCATATACTGGTAATAATTTATCTAAGGTACTAATGTACCTTTATCTTAGTATATATTGCCTTATATGTATGTAAGCCTGAGGTGGATTGTTATCTAGAATATTCATTATTCACAATGCAAAATCAAAAATTTAAATAAATGTGCATGCTTTCACATTGCATACTAAATGTGATGTTTTACTTACAGTTTGCTTAAGAGTTTGTTTAATGCTCAGGAAAGCATATTTGAATTCCTGCCCAGCTTCGGGAATGGAGCAGTTCCACCTCCAGTGTTGGATCTGAAGTGTATTTTGGCGTTTGCTCCCAAAAACCTTAATCAAGCAGTTTAGATGCATTTCTAGGACACCTTTTCACTGTACTTGTTAGAAGACAATAGATGCGGGGCTAAGAGTACTTTAAACTTGCTAATACATTTATTGTTTTTGTCTTACCATTACCACACATTAGTGCTGCATTCCCTACTGAACCCTACTGCTATACATCCCAACTGTCATTCTTGAAATGTGTGATACTAAAAATGAGATACAAGAAGTTAAGAGACTGGATACTAATGGAGTACTTAAAGTAGTCATGAACTCAAAAAATTGAGATTTGTTTATATATTTAGGGAACATCTAGAAATGTTATTTGTGCTTAAGCACTACCCTGAAAAATCTAGACCTTGTTCAGAAGTTCTAAAAAATAAACAATGCGCTTTCGGGTATGGGAGTTTGCCTATATACTTCTGTGTCTACTGCCTTATAGATATACAGTATGTCTGCAAGGTGATATCTAAGGCACTGCTACCTCTGAATGCTAATCTCAGTAGGCTTAGTAGAGTGCGACTTGATGATGTCACTACTGTGCTGCTCCTTGCTGGATGCTCTAACATTCAGAATCCAAGCTTTGCCACTACCACAATGACCACCTCCACACAGTGGCACAACACAGAACAAAGCATGATATATCAGTAATGGGGAAAAAACATTTAATGGGAGACACCATGCAATGACTAGTCCTATGCCTTCCACCTGCCTCTTTTTGGAAAGTTCAGGACCTCTGGAAAAGAGAATTGATTCACAACTCCATGAAGTTATAGTTCAAATACAAGTTTATTCCAATGTACAATCACATGAAGAAATGTACATAGCTTTGTGTGCAGTCTTCCATTTGATTTACATTTAAATAAACGTCAGACTAAAACATCACAATGTGGCACTTCAGTCCTAGATGTGTTTATTCAGTCACAGCTCAAGATGTCTGTGGAAGTCCTTTGGTGTTCACAAGTTGCCAGCCGAGGATCCAGACACCTTATATCAACACCATGTCAACACTCCTGGACAGCAACAAGAAAACTCTTAAGGATCTAATACCCTCTATCTGCTCCCTTAAAGGATAACTATGGGGTTAAGTCTTTTCCATATAGTTCTCCTTAGGGTAACGGGAGGACACAAACTAGCGTCCTCCCGTCACCCTAGGCTCAGTATACTGAGACGCCGCAGCTGAAGCGGATCCGGACAATTGTGCCGGTATCCGCCCAGCTGCGTGACTGACAGCTGGCTCTGCCTATCTAAAGGCAGAGCCAGCTGTACCCGCCCCCTCCCCCGTCCGTTCCGCCAGTCAGCGCTGGCGGATCGGAGCAGGGAGGGGGGGATCAAGCCCCTCCCCTGTCACGGCAGAGAGCCATGACGGGATCGAGAGGTGAGCGCACCCCGGTATGTGTTCGCTCACCTCCCGATCTAGTGAGGCGACCTGTGACAGTCTCATTGTCACACGTCGGCTAGAACTATGAGGTGAGTGAAAATCACTCACCTCATAGTTCTCCTTTATTGGGTAATTCTATTTTCTCACCAAATGTGACCAGCAGGGGTGGGAAGCGGGGGCAGATTTGTGGGGGTAATTTCATTTTCTTACATTTGGTGAGAAAGAAGAATTACCTTTTAAGTATTGTTTAGTTTGAGTCTGAGTAAATCTTGCTGCTGGATTTAGTGCTCTCATGTGCAGTTGTCTTACTACAGTTAGTAGTCATATCAAGAGGAGTTAATGAGCCAGCATGTTGGATAACTGTTGCACTGCACAATGATGACTTAGCTCTGTTACCCTTTGTTCTGGAAAAGTCTTACTGTTTGCTGTACTTAATTTTATGCACTGTGTTTTTTTGAACCTGGACTTTTTACTGAACTAAATGCGAATAAACATTATTTTTTATAATTTTAGGTGTGCTTTGTGCCATGTTCCATACTTAAAAGAAAACTAATGGCAAACCTTGTTTGGTGTTAGTTCAGTTTTAGGTCACAGGAGGACATTTACTAATGTCCTCCTGTGACCAAAAACTCAGCAAATAGCCTGCGATACCCTTATAGCGCAGAGCTACGCTTCAGCCAGGGAAGATCTCAACAATATTGTTGAAATCCACCTCACCACCTTATTGACAGTTGGTTCTAGGGAGGGTGCCTTCCAGTCAGCACTGCAGGAATGGAGAGAGGAGGATCCCTACAGGAACAGTGATTGACAGTCACTGCTCACTGCAGGGAGAAGATTGTGAACTGAGCAATTGGTGGTTTGTGATTGCTCAGTTCTCGATCTATAGAGCTGATGTGTGACAGCTGCAGTTTTACACATTAGCTCTAACTGTGGGGATAAGTACATTTCACTCTCCCTATAGTTCTCCTTTAAAGAGAAACTATAAAGGTTTTGGGTCAATTTTATTTGAATTTATTTTTAAACTATACACATTTCAAAGCAATATTTTATATGTTTTTACTATTTATATAAAAGCTTTATTTTAAAAATACAAATTAATAACAAATTAATAACATTATATGTTTACTCAAGAGAGTACAAAAGTAACCGTTTGCTTTCAGATTGACTATCTTTAATTTAATGTCTATATGGAGCTGTATAGGGTGAGAGGTGGAAGATGTGCCACTTCTTTGACATGGTCCCATCTCCACCTGCTGGCTGGATAAATAATTGTGAAATATGTAAACCACACAACAAAAAGTTATTTTATCATTTTGGTCTGTGATTTTCAGAACACAAGTTTCAATGAATCACACTGGAGTGATAATAAGGTGTATTTGCTGTATTAATTTTGTTGTTAACATTAGTAGTTGCAATAGTAGCAGTGGCAATCATAATAATAGACACAATAATACAATATGCGTATTAGAAAGTATTCCACCTACCAAAATATTTTATCATGCATATTTTTAAAATCTGATTAGTTTAGGGTTATGGAATGGTGTTTATGGACTGCATATGGTATTTTTTTTTAACAGTTGACTAACCCTTTACCGACAAATAAACTTGACAGAGTTTCTGAAAAAATCAGGTGACACCAAATGCCACTTCATTAATGCAGTTCAGTGAAAATTTGACAGTCAATGCAACATTGCTTGTTTGCAGTTCGTTAAACTTTAATGACTTTCCCAAGCTTTTCCCAATGGCTTTACAACCTGCTCCTTGCAGATGTTTCTACCATAATTCTGTTCATAGAAGCAATGATGAAAAAAGAAAATAGAGTAACTGACCCAACTATCCAGAAACTGCTTTAGAAAACCTAGCTCAGCTGTCCATAACATCTTCTGGAACATAAGGATTTCTATCCATACTTTGTTTCTGACTTCCGACACAAAGTCCTGCTTATAGACAGCTGCATTAATAGATGTCTTGCCTCAAAACTTCCAAATCATATGAATCCAGTGTCATGAATGCAAAGAGAAGGAATTATCAATATGAGAATACTTCCTTCCCCCTGAACACAAGGACACCTACTTCCCATATAAGATGTACCTCCTTGTGATAAAGAGGTGGCAGATATTGTTTATTGTCACAGTTCTTCCTCTGTATTTGCCCACACAATCTCTAGTTTTGAAGGGCTCTGCAGATGGGTCAAGTCATTTAACAAAGTGTAAAGAAGATTATTTTTTTTATTTGTGGAATCACTGGCACCTGGGAGTACTGGCTTCTATTTAATTTCCACCCATGAGGCATTGAGTATGTTCTGGCTTTATAATATACAATTTGACCCAACGTTATGGGTATCTCCCCCTATTCCCTAACTAAGGGATAAAGATTTTCATACTAGACAGAAGAGGTGAGTGATTTATAGTACTTTAAAGCTGCATATGGCTAGGCATGGAATACATCTTAATCCTATATATACAACCTGATACATACAGTTTGCATGCAGTTAGGAAGTTGGCTGCTTCAGGTGCTGGTTGCTCTTTGATAGGATGCTAGGTGGAATGGAGTTGGTAGAAATGGTTAGATGGCCCACCAGGGATTGAATCTGTATTCTCGTTAGAGGTGTTGTGACCGTGTATTTCCTACTTCTCTTAAATTATTTTTTACACTACAACAGTCCTGAAAAATGTAACAGGCTACAATACTGTATGAAATTTGTGCGAGTTTTCATTCCTTCTGTGGCAGGTAGTAATGTTGTTCTTACACTTTGCAGTTCTAGCAATTCTTTAATGCCTTTAGGGGTTTCCTTGAAAGAACATTGTTAGTATATATGCTACAACACAGTCTACAAAACAAGGACAGATAACATATGCAACACACCATTGTTCATCTAACACCTCTTACACAATGTTCATTTATCGACTCTCCCTCCTTCAGTTACTGACAGTTCTGTATAAAGGCTCCTCCACCAAAAAAATGTTTGTAATTATCTGTGAATCAATCATCCCTTATTCTTCTTCTACTTCTTCTCCTGACTTGGAGCTGTTTAAAGCTTTAAAACAATGATTAGTTGTAATACTTGCCTCCCCCCGCTCGTGTGCAGCACTCAGCGCGCACAAGAGTGGGAAACTTAGCGATGTGAACAGCCAGCGATGGTTGTTTACATTCAAGCGAATGTGCGTCTCTAGAGACACCTGATCGCTTGCAGGAGCTGCGGATGTGCGCCCCCCCATACCTCCATCGCCACTGCCGGTCCCAAGATCCGCTGTGCCTAGTGCAGCTAGAAGTGGCACGTCGATGCTCACACTGGAAATCAAAGGGAAATCAGTACACAATCTCCCTTTGATCTCTTCTCGGTCCCCGTACATAACACCGGTGAGAAGCTGTTGAAGCAGATATCTGCTTCATCAGCTTCTCTGGGGGTCCCTAGGTGGCATTGGGGGTCTTAGAGACCCCTGATGTCTCCATAAAGAGGACCTGTCATGTGAATTGGCTATCACATAGGGTTTTTTTTAGTCCCCTATGTGATAGCAATAAAGTTAAGTGTAAAAAAAAAAGTTACAAAAAAAATGAAAGCATAAAAAATAAAGAAGCTAAAAAAAATAGTCACAAATAAAAAAATGTAAAATAACTCAAAACTTTTTTTAAAGTCCCCCGCCCCCCCACATACACATGCAAACATGCGTCAGGTGCACCAACGTGCGAAATCGGCAATTCCGCCTATTGTGCCGCACATGTTCAATATTGCCGTGAACGTCGGAATAAGAGCAATAATTCATTACTGATAATATTAAACTGATGAGCAGTAAAAGCTTTTAAAGTGTTGCCTATGGCCAATTTTGAGTGCGGTCGTTTTCTGCGATTTCGCAGGTGCGCACAATTTTAAAGCTTGACATGTTTGGTGTCTATTTACCCAACGTGACCCCGTCTTTTATATTTTACCAAAAAATTGGGGTGATAATAAATGTTCCATAACATTTTATAGGGAAACAGGTTTTGTTTTACAAACTTTAGTGTACTTTTTTGGTTACATAGTAAAAAATAAAAACCCCAATGGTGACTAAATACCACCAAAAGAAAGCTTTTTCTGTCCCCCAAAAAATTTATAACATTTGTTTCAATACAGCGTTGTGCGACGGAATAAACATCAGTCAAAATACTGCAGCACTGAATACTGAAAAATGGCCTGGCCAGGAAAAGTGTTTAACACCCTGGTCTTCAAGTGGTCAAAGCAGGTCATTTAAATAATTTCTTAAATTAATTTTAATGTTGCCCTTTAAGCTGCATTTAAAGATCATCTCCCCACTGAAAGGTATTTTTTAAACAATGATTCACAGTGGTACATATCTGACACGGCATTGTCCAGCTATCCATGCCATTTGTTTAACAAGAGCTTTCAAATTTGCCTTGAAAAAGGCCAGATAAAACTCAAGACTCAACTACCATAGACTTCAGTTAGATTCAGTGCTATATTAGGGTTGAACAGATTTTTTCCCCTGGGTTTGCCAAACCTCTTGCAAACTGAGCTTCGCCTGCTTCACTCTTTCCTAGTCATCTCAGTAACTGTACTTCATCCTTCTGGACTGCTCATGATTCTATCTGTAGAGTCATGCCTCACAGAAGTAGCTCAGGTAATGCAGGACTGCCTTCAACAAGCAGCTTAACTCTAGTGCACTTAGTGTAATAATTGGAATTTTTATGGTTGAGAAAGCAAACACTTTTAATACAGGCAAAAGCTCTCATGTAGTCACTGAGAAGACAGTAGGAAATCAAAAAGATGGATCACCCTAATCTGTATATTGACATCTCTCATGGCTGAATAAATGGTGTAGTTGAGCTATATTTGCTTGTATTGATCTGGCTGCTGTTTAAAATTCATACCATCACTTTGCAAGGTTGACCACAGGGCAGAGAAAAGAGGATTTTTTCCATTCTGCATTTCTAGGGGACTCAGAATTGCCACAACCAATCATAAAGCATACCATCAGATCATGGCATGGCTTTTAGTATATGCAAGATAGTAGCAAATAAAGACATGCCTTTTTGTGAAGCAGGTAGAATTACTGATGACATCAATCAATATAACAAATTTGAAATCCGAGTTGATATAGTTGATATGTACATATATATATATATACATAATAAAAGGTTGCTATGGCAATGTAAATTCCAGTAGGTATTTGTGTTATTATTTAAACAGAGGGTTTGTTGGAATTGAGTGATTGTGGCAGCTTTAGTGAGAAATAAGGCCTCTTTAATACCCTAGTCATGAGCTTTTTCCAATTAGTTGGTGTAGTAACTATTTATTAAGCAAACTTACAAAAAAAGCTATATACTTACTGTACTTACTTACTCCCCATTATGGAGCCTTCAAGCAACCAGAACGCTCATGCAACCAGAAATAAAATTCGAGAACATAATATGTCCTCAGTTTTTTTTTGCCAGTTGCTTTTCAGACATGTGCACACAAAAATTATCTGCTTACATCTTGCTGATGGCTAGATTACTCAGCTGGAAGGTGAATGTAAACAACGGGAAGCGGGCGTGTGCAATAGCCAGCCTGCTATTGGCTATGGTAATTTGAAATAGCCAATAGAAGAATCTAGCCAGCAGATGAATGGGATGGGGGGTGGGTTGTTGCTTGAGACTTATTAGTAACTCTAAAGCAACCAGAAACTACAGTTATTTGGCATCTACCAATCCCCATGGGTACCAGATACCTGGGAGTTTACTGTATTCCATTTAAATTATTGATTTAATTCCAATGCAAGGCATTTTAAAGTTAATAGTTGAATAACACGTTTCAATATTGAGTCAGATGTGTCATCCATGATTCTCTCTATCTGACAAATAAAATAAATTTTCTTTGTACCATAGCAGCTGACAAGAGAGGAGCACATTGATCTGTAATAATTCAGAATCACGCCAGACTGGGCTTTTTCACTGTGTTTATCAGAACTCAACAGATACAGCCCTAAGCTGATTTTTCACAAGTTACTCATTTATTTTACTCTTCACAGAATCATCATTATCTTGCTTTTCAGGACTAAGCACTAGGGATGATGTACATGCTAGGATCAATATAGGATTTGGTCTGAACTTTGGCTATTTGGTAAACAAGCAAACTAAATGTTAAGTGTGCCCACCCACCAAGTGCAACCTTCAGTTACAGTAAGGAGTCATACCTTTATCATCGGTATTACTACCGCTGCTAAATATAACATGTGCATGTTCTAGGCTTCTGGTTGCTAGAAAGCAAACAGAGATGCATCCCCAGCCCCCTTCAAAAACATTATGGACCAAGTATGGCCAGGGCCCTATTTGGTCAATTACATCAGCCAATGTCAATAATGTTTTGCTTATGACATTTTGTAAAAAAAAAATAATAATTTGGGATAGATTACCCTCATAAGGGGATGGGGGCAGGGGTCCCCATGGTAATTAAAAAATAAAAAGCCAACAGCAAAATGTTATTTAGTGCAAACGACATTTCTTTCACAAAATGTCAGTACATCCTATACTGTACATCCAACAGGTGCACAATTTCACAGGCAGATTTAGGGCATCCCCAAACATGTTATTTAAAGGAATTTTGCATTTTTAAAGATTCAATTTAAGTTTTATTTAGAAAGCTGCTCAACTTTTAATTTATTTCTTTATTTTTAAAAGGCCCAGCTCCTTGTGCACTTTGTTTGATAATCCTTATCTAGTAATCCTATTGACTTCAGTGGGGTTCAGATTAATGTTCAGACTTCAGTGCAGTTCAGTACACCTTCCGCGTACTGAACCCAGGTATGTTCAGCTCATCCCTGCTAAGCACAGCATTTGAAAACATGATGCTTTGTGTATAAGGCATGCCATCCTGTCATGCTTTTATTCCTCATGTTATTGCAGTAAAACATTGAAATTAACTATGTTTTCTCAAATTATTCCTATTATTTATACTTTGGGAGGAAGAGTACATTAGAAAGATTTACAGCAGCTGTAATAGGATACTTTTTCTCTCATAAAAAGGGATACCAATCCTTCAAAGTTTCATTCAAATCTGGGATTAAATATGTGTTCATTTTTCACTTTGAAAATAAATAACTACAGAAAATCGGTAGGAATCAGTAATAAAATTTGTTCAAATTCTTACAATGCATAGGACTGACCATATCATCATCTTTGGGGGACTTTTTAAAAATGATGGAATGTATTGTTAGCGGCCTTGAATTAAGGGTCGACTGATAGGGATTTTTCACAACCAATACCAATGCCAATTTTGGGCCACCTTACAGGCCAATAACTGATATCAGGTACCAATATTCTGTTCACATTCAGCAGTGCCAGCAGCTGGATTTCAATCAGCTGTCAATCAGCAGAGAAGCGGACCTGAAGGAGAAAGTTCTCCTTCAGGTCTGCTCCTCTGCTGATTGATTTGCGGTGGCTGGGAGCAATAGCCAGCCTGTTATTGGCTATTTCAAATTGTAATAGCCAATAGCAGGCTGGCTATTGAACCCACCCACGGTCTGCTGTCAATCAGCAGAGGAGGACCTAAAGTAGAAAGTTCTCCTTCAGGTCCACTACTCTGCTGATCGACAGTAGGCAGGGAGCAGGTACAATACCCAGCCTGCAATTGGCTATTGCAATTTGAAATAGCCAATAGCAAGCTGACTTTTGGTTCCCCTGCTATCTGCTTTTTTGGGGGGGTATTCTGACAATGGCTGCTGGCTGCTGTCAGAATACCCAAACAAGCCGGCAGCTCCTTCGATCAGCTGATTGAGGGATGCTAGCCAGACAGTGGCACCCACTGTGCAAATTTTACTGTGTGAAATTTGCAGTGTTTATTATCAGCAATATCTGTACATTTAACCAATATCAATAATTGACAAAATTGAGAATATCGGCCCCGATTACTGGTAGATCTGATAATCGGTTGACTCCTATCTTGAATCACAATTCATGCACCTTTTCATTGCAGGAGTTATAGTGTATTTCCACTTTTGCAGCCAACATTTAACACGCACAGGTAACATCTATTTTATATTTGGTATATGCTTATTCACAATGCATAACTTTTTTTTTGCTGCTCCATATTAGGAGCTCTATTCTGAAAGAAAGTTGTTCTCTGTACTGAGTATTGCACTGGAATGCGAGGTGGCTGGTCAGGTTAATGATGCATTGTATGTTAATTAGGGGAAGCTCGATCTGTCCCTATTCTATGTCCTACTGCAAAGTAGATAGACAGAGTTTACTGTCACTGGGACATTGAGAGAGAAGTTAGCAAAGACCAGCAACACAAATTTATCTACAAGATAAGAAATATTTGTTAAATTATTTTCAGGTATGCTTTGTGAATGGACACACATAAACAAACATTTAGTGGGGTTTTCTCAAATGTGACTTCAACAGTTGAAATATATTTTAAATGGGTGTAGAGTGATTTGGTTCACTTTTGCACATCACTGTTTGCACAATACAGGACATGTCATGTGATCACTTTAGAGGCTCTCCAATCATTCCAAAAAATGCAAAAAACATGCTTACTGGGGACAATAATATTCTTCCTGCTATGTATCACTCACTGACAACTCTTTCAGTTTTGTCTCAAAATCCTTTAAAAATTGCTATGAACCCCATTACACATGTATTTAGTTTTATTTTCATCCTCTGCACAGAGACAATTTGTTTATCTATTTGGTTATTGGATTTATAATCATAATCATTATAATCATGAATAATTTTGTCTTTCAAAAAGAAAGCATTAAAATAACCATGTATAATTTGTTTAAAATTATATATACTCAAGTTAAAGTCACAGCAGAAATTGATTAATGTGTGAGTGTGAGTAAATATCAAAAACCAGTCCAGCCAATCATGTCTACTTAGCTCTTTTTTCCTTATGGATGAGTGAAGGTTGGATACTGGAGTTCAGTCAAACCCACTGCCATCCAATCCAATAAATAATTACAAGCAAATTGTACCTTTCACTATATGCTGATTGATGCTGGAATTGCTTTTGAAAGTTCTCATAAGTTCCTGTTATAGATTAAGTGCCGGTGTAGGAGAAATAACTGTACTCAACTGCAATGGGTGAATGTAATCAGGTTTAATGGACTTGAGAGCTTGTTGGGAATTAAATAACTATTGATTTGTTGGGATGTTGCTGTCATTACAAAATGCCAAATCTGCAAGCATTACCAGGGTAGATATATTAGAGCGAGGGAGATCTTTTAAATAACAAAAGAGAAATAAACATATTTAAATCATTTGTAGTTGCTTTACATTATAGAAATTGTGAGTACAATGCAGACAATATTACAAGTAAATTAAATGTTAAAAACCTCAACTGGTTGCAAGATATAAAAGTTTTAAGTGAATATTGTAAAAACACTTATGCACTTAAAAAGCCAAATTGTATTTAAAATCTTAATAGCAATGTGATCAGAGTAGCCAATGAAACTCTTTCGGTGCCTATCATAATCTGTACCTGTGTGATATACATTTATATTAGATCCATACCAGGAAGCTCAATCACTACACTGTCAATTACTAGTCTCAAAGAAAGAAAAGAGCAGATAATAAAATACTACTACTACTAATGATAATGATAATAATAACAACAATAATTATTATTATTATTATTATTTCAATAGGAATATAAAATGAAATGATGGATCAACAGCAGCACAAAAGGAATTGTCCTATGAATATTATTTTGACATGCCAAGTTAATTTGCTTACTCATCTATTCTCATAATATTTAATACAATTGGAACATAATTTATTGCATTAAAAAGTTCACTAACACTGAGAGCAGTGTAGAGAGTTTGTAATGTCCTGGGAAAGATTTATGATTAGTCTAGCTGTGATTCACTCAGTATACTGGAATTAACTGCAGACATTATTCTGTGCTCTGATGCGTTGCTCACTGAAATCAACTGTGTTCCATCACTAAGTCAAAGCTGGCAAGAGTTGGGATTTGCAGCTAAATGGTGTACTTGCTTCCTTCCAAATGATGTGCTGCCTTATTGAACTTTGTGTGCAAGTTGTTGTAGATCAAAGAAACAATAGCTTAAGTCAACACATTTTCAAAATAAACATCACTGTCAAGGACAACAGGAGTTGAAACCCAGGGTCAAAGCAAAAGCTAGGAAATTAACAGTCCTTGTTTTGTTAATTAAGAGCATATTGCTTTTTTTCAGAATTAAATGTTAAATTTTTAAGACATAAGGATGGAAAAATCTACAAATAAATCTTTAAATTAACAAGGTCACTAAAGAAAAGCAAAACAAAAGGCTTGCTTTAAAGGATAGGTGCACATTTAAACAACTCTTTTACATCCCCACCCTTCAGAAAAACGGTAAATATAATTATACCGCAGATGATCCCGCTGGGCCTGTCCAAAATCAAGCACTACTTAAAGATGAACTCACTTCACTCCTGCCCTATCATCTTTAATATGCACTGGAAATATAGAATCATACACTATTTAGAGAGTGAGCATACTTTAGAGAGGGTGCATTAATGTGTCTGGCTGGTAGGGATGTCCCAATACCACTTTTTCAAGTACAAGTACTGTCCCTCATGTACTTGCCAATACCATTTACCGATACTTTTTCTTAAAGGGACAGGTGACATTTTTTCTAAAACAATACAGACTAATGATTTTAGGGCAGTTTCTCACCAGGGCTTCGTGCATTGGAGTCACAGCCATAGTCTCTTCTCCCCTCTCATGCCGGCTACAGCGGTCTCTGAAAGGGACACAGACTGGTGTAGACAGCACCAGCAGGGAGAAGGGACTGTCCACACATAACACTTACCGCCCGCCACGCTGTCACACTTCCGTCCGGAGAGGAGAGGTCAGAGCAGAGAGGGAGGCTGCAATTGGTGGAGAGGCATTCCGGGGGAGCGGCTATGCGGGTCTATTTGGAAAAAATTTAAAGGGCCGGTATCGGCTCTATGTATCGGGCATTTTCAGGAGTACAATTACTCTTGAAAATGCCCTTTATCAGCCCTGATACCGATACCAAAAATGGGGGTAATCATGCATACATATGTGATTTTTCCTTTTTTTAATTGTCTGAAATTGACTGACTACCTGCTCTAAAACAAAATAGTTTTACATCTTGATAGGCTCTAGAGTGTCTTTTCTCCAATTGCTGAGCGCTCAAAGGAGGCAATAACATAATTATACAAAGCTCAATAAGGCTACACAAATGGCTTGCAGGACCACGTTTAATCTCTGGCCACCACAAAGATATCACTGGTTTGTATCCTGACCATCCTTCCCCATCCCAGTGAGGTGCTGACTATTGGAGACTTTTTAGCTCTCTCATATATATAGTATAGTAGTCTTCTTCATTAAATGTTTTCCACCAGCAGGTTGTGCAGGGCAGTGGGTTAAGATTGTATACCTTTTATTTTTCCTTGCAGTGCATGTCAACAGAGCAATGGGGAATCCATTCAAATTTGCTGGTCTCCTAAGATCTTACTCTACAATCAACTAGGTATTCATGCCACATTTGTTGTTTTAGTACAAATCTTTGTCTCTGCATATGGACAATTAACTCTTGGTGCTTAGACAACAAAAATTAAATAGTTAATTACTATTTTTGTAGTATGCATCACTATTTTTATAGGTGCTTGAATAGAAATGTTATTACAGTTTACAGTATATTACTAATGAAAATAGGCAAAACAATTTTTGTAAAATGGTATACTTATGATTTCCTTTCACAAGTAAATAAGAGATTTCTTAATCAGTGTTTTCATTACAAAGATCGCATGCTGCTTTTCGTATAGATTGAATGTTTGTGTATTTGGATAATATTCACTGTCAAACAGCACAGCATCAAGTGACTGTGAGCTAAGGCCAACACTTTTTTCAGTTCATAATAAACATCCATATAACCCTAATTATTTACCCAGCACTGATTAAAATAGTCCAGAAATATCTATACACGTCTGCCTACATGAAGCCGCTGGCCACGCCCCCGTTAATGAGATCTTTAAAATACTTTCACAAAGAAGAAGATTTAGGAAACTGCATAAGCTCACAAACAAAACATATCAAAATAATTGCCTGGTGTTTGCTCTCTTAAAAATTAATGGCAATTTTTCATCATGAGCTTTTGTTAAAAAATCCAATAACACTTATGCCCCCTTTGATATTCAGTGCAGGAGCTTTATAAATACACATTAACTTTCTGTGATATCTTTTACATTCTTCACAGACTTCCCAGACTAATACTGCATTGCCTATTTAATTTTTACTTACAAATCTTTTATTTATAGTTTTTTTTCGTATGTTTTTATTTATTGGAATGTCTTGGATTTTGTGAGCACATTTTCTGTATTCTTCTTTAGTCATAAATATACAGTCCAATAATTATATACTTTAAATAGTCTTGTCAATCATTTCTGCTTAGAAGCAGCAAGCAAGCATATATTTCTACAGTAGCTATCTACCATTATAACAAACTTTAAAGGAATGTTAAATCAGTAAGTATGCTTTTCATAATAACTTGCCATTGTGTCTAGATATTAGTTTTACCTAATAGACACAACTTAATCAACTGTAATCATCTATATGGCAAGGAGCCACTCAGGTGTGTTACAGTGCACGGATAATTCTGATAAAAGGAGAGAGATCAGAGTGATAGAGAGATGCACTCATCAGAGTGGAATACTTGTATATGAAAACGGCAACATGCCAGCACCTCTTGCCCCTTGACTTTAAATGCAGAGCTATCCTACCATGAGGTGAGGTAAGCATGATGTTCTAGAAGACACCCTCTAGGGTTGCATACAATGAGGTTCTCAAACTCTCATCTTACATTTTGGACCTAAGCAAGCAGGGAGACATAACTGTGATTCAGCATAACTAAAATGTTTTCCCAGTGTCGACAATTACAGTGTTTTGTAATAGGAGTAGGGCTCAACATTATTGGTGGGTAAGCCATCAGACCTTAGTATCTGGTATCAAGTGTAGGCTAGGGCTTCAATCCAATGATGATAGATAATACGACCAGCACCAAATGCAACCGAACAAACCCTCCTGTGGTCCAAAGAGTTAACAGAAGCTCTGATGAAGGGGAAGTTCCCCGAAAACACGTTCAGCTTAGTGAGACTCACTACGAGTAGAGTTCCTGGACATTTTTACCTCTGTGCAGCGGTTCATCCAGTGAGGACTACAAGTCCAATGTGTCACTGTTCTTGCCCCATTTGTGAGTATAAGTGTTTTTATATATACAGTTTTTTTCAATAAAAGGATTATTGCACCAGGTTAGGTGCCCAGTGTTTTCTTTCTTTCATTCATTTAATCCAATAATGCATAAGGGTTCAGATCTAATTATAGAACACTGCTGAACCAAATTTGTTGTTTTTTTTACCAACACAAATAGTCTTATTTCTAAATCAGATCTAATTTTTCTGAACAGGATCTCTGTTATTTCTAAAGTCGATGCAAAAAAGGATGTGCAAGGTGCAGTAACCCATAGCAACCAAAGCTAGACCATCAAAAATATTTAGTCAAGGTAGCCTCTGTGACCCCCCTCCCAACCACCCCCCCCCCTGATCCTGTCACGGCTCTCTGCCGTGACAGGGGGAGGGGCTGGATTCCCCTCTCCCCGCTCCGATCTGCCAGCGCTGACTGGCATAACGGACGGGGGAGGGGGCGGGTACAGCTGGCTCTGCCTCTAGATAGGCAGAGCCAGCTGTCACTCATGCAGCTGGGCGGATCCCGACGTCCAGGTCGGGATCCGCTCCGGCTGCGGCGTCTCAGTATACCGCAAGCTGTAGCTCGCGGTAAACTGAGCTTAGGGTAACGGGAGGACGCTAGTTTGTGTCCTCCCGTTACCCTAAGGAGAACTATGGGGGAAAAAACTGACCCCATAGTTCTCCTTCAAGCAATACTGATACTTGGATTTCTCACTGACAAATAGAAAATGTAGATGTGAAAGGAATGTCTGTAAAGAAGATCTGATCAATTAAACCTGAGGGTGGAGAATCAGTAAGAAAATGATCAGGACCTGATCAGCAAACCAATCATCACTGCTTCAGTAATATGTCTCTTAGAGACCTATAAGCGTTGGAGCTGAAAAACCCAAGACAGGGTGAGCATAGGCAAACACAGCTCTAAAAGTATGACTTTTGATTATACAAATATTGCTCTCTTCTGTGTGCTCTGCTCTTACTAATATTTATAAATATGTAAATTATGTCTATATATTTCATACTGTATATACTTTTTTAAAGATTTCCCTGCTCATTTCTTGTAATTAGTATATTAGTTATCTAAATGCCAACAATACTTACTTTCAGTCCATGGAGATCTGCTGTTTTCTTATTCCAACTGCAAAACACTAATATTTTTATAACAGGTTATAACTATTGGATTGAATAAACAAAAATTGCCATGCTCCTATCCTTCACCTTAAACCTAAAGCTGCTGGCACCCTGTGATAATAATCCACCAATACTAAATTTGAGCTGAGCTCCCTAATCTGTGATAAAAGATAATAGAATAATAATGATGATATCAAAAAACAAATCTAAATATCAAACATACATGATTGCATAACACTACTATTAAATATGTCTAAACAATTTGCATTGTGTTCATTAAGTTCAAGACGTTATTAATCTCCAGTACTAAAAAGTCCTATATATACCAAATATATATAGTCATCCACTTCAATCCAAAAACTTCTGGAGGGTGACTCTTCTTCTCATACAAATACCCCAAGTGGGCAGGACCTCACCTTACACAATGGATCTTATGAGTATTAAAGGTCATTAAATGCATTTTCCCTAATGGTAGGGCAGTAAAATTTAAATGGCTCAAATAACTACTTTAAGACATCTCAGCATGAGCATGGCTCATACAGATAGAACATAAAAAGCTCCATAGGGCTTTCAATAGTATGAAAACGTCATTAAATTTTAAACTCATTCACATACAAAAGTACACCATTGTTGTGCACTTAATAGAACAACTAAAAAAGGAAATGCTGTATGACTGTATTTAGTCAATGATGTCACCCAAGATCCCCCCGCATGTCTGTTTACAAGCACCAGCCAGTTGGGGAACTGTTATTTAGTGGCAGTAGTGCTACTGCTGCAAAATGACAGACTTCTGGCTGATGTTTCTTTACAAAATGAGCGGGCAAACCGGACAAATATGGTCAGTTTATTTACCCATTTGCTGAACTGTGAGCAGTCTGGGTTTTGGTCAAATTCATGTTCAACCTGAACCTGAAGCTCATTCCTAGTTGTTGTTATTATTGTTCCCCTTAACTTGATCGTTATCATGGATCAATATCAATAATGAATATGATAAGTTACCTTTAAAATAACAACAAACACACCTTTATAACTGTTTAGTAATAACGATATACCAACACACACCTCTACATAATGTCAGACTTTGTATTCTTTGCAGACCTTATTTCTCTCTGTATTCTGACAGTGGCCATGTTTACTAAGGGCAGATTACTAGCTATCCTTTTACTTCCTGGATTTCTGGCACATGTGACTAGACATTTGACTAGGACATGTGACCATGCACATCATCTCAGGGGAAGAAAATGCTTTTCCCTGAGATCTTGTGATATGAGATTTCCAAGGAATGCTCTGCTGATGACAAGGCAATCCCAGTGTGCATTGATTTGGCAGACTGAAGTCATTTTGCCCTTTCAAAGCAGGAAGTGAATGCTGTGAAAGTGTAAGTATTTCAAAATCACAGCATTTTACACCTATGTTATTATTCATAATCATACATAGAGGTATGCATTGGTAGAATTTTATTTTTGAGTGTAAAGGTCCCTTTAATATCACAGGTTTTTTGAACACCAAGTTTATTAGTTTATTATCACTTTATCTTACCATTTCATAATTTTTACCAGTTGTATATCCACTATACAGTATATCTATCCCAACAGAATCATACATTACAGTGATATATGTATATATATATA
>NW_017307140.1:453416-468125 GCF_000935625.1 Nanorana parkeri | reverse complement strand
TATATATATATATATATATACATATATATAATGGGGTTTGGTGCCCAAAACAAGATGGCTTTCTTATACAGTCTTCCATGTGACTTTACATTAGAATAAACTCATATCTGGACTATAATTTTACAGTGTGTGTCTCATTCCTATCACAAACCAAGGTGATTGTGGGAATCCTTTGGTGTGTAAAAGCCATCAACTCAATGCACAGACACCATACACAAATACCACTCCTCTACTTTTGGACACTACTATTAATAGGAAAATCTCTGAAAATGTCAGGGTTATAGTGCTACCTATATATTGTTTATCTGAGTCCCCACTGTAACAACATTTTATTACCTTTTGATCCTCCCAGTAGATCCATTATTTCCCACTTTCTGTTGCAAGCCAAGCTGTTAGGAAAAATTAGCAGTTACAGGGCATTAAACAAAAAAACATAACACTAACAGCGGTACTTACAATTATCAGCTTTGTTCATATGGTTTATACCATCTCCCAAAGAAAAATGCATTGTTGCAAATAATTGAAGCCAATGCCAATGCTTGCCTGGTGATCTTCAAAACTATAGTTATTGTGTCGTGCTGACATCTGTACTGAAACTCCACATCACTGTGACAAGATTAATGAGTGCAACATTTTTGGTGCTGAGTTCATGCTGCTGCATCAGCATCTTGGCTCTATATCCTTATGATAAAATAGATTACTTTGAATAATTAATTGCGCCAGTTATGACATTAGAGGACTACCTGGGTATGTTCCTGCTCATTATGCACCAGGTTGCAACTCATTAGGTTGTCATCCATTGACCTGGTTTCTTGATGCAGTCTTCTAGGGGAGGGGAGTCCTGCTGTGAGCAGCTCTGCAGCTGTGACTATAGCAACTTAGCAGGTTAGGACACAGCGATTGCTGACACACTGTCTACTTTTCAGGCTGCTGCCAAACATCAGAACTTGCCCCAAAGTAGTGTTGATAACTGAAGACGAGTGGGGAAGCTAGATTGATTAACACTGTGGGTAAAGTGAAGGTACCTTACAGATAATTTACAGTGAGGTCCTACTTTAATAACCCTGCACTGCTGGCCTTTCAATAGCACTTAGCTCTAATTTGATTTAGGACAGTTCACATATTGCAGGTGTAAGTGCAGACGAGGAAGCTGCAGCCACACCCTCTGGCCAGCTGCCAGGCCTTAGGCTATGGATAATTCAACTCTAAAAGCAACAGTAAAAATGTAATTACAGGAAGTCAAATCAATGGAGGATAACTTCACAGTTGTTACTATGTATACTATATATATGTATGTACTTAATCTTAAAGAGAAGCTATAATGGGTTATATATAAATTGCCAATTTTAAATATGTGGTCATGAAAGCTTGATAGCAGTTCACCCCTGAGGCCAAAATTGTTTTTCCATATTGCTTGGATTTAGGGCTCATTCACACTTTGCTGTCATGTGTATTGCACTAATAGGTGTTGTGTCATGCGCCAAGTGCATTACATTGTCAGTGCATTATTGGATAACAAATTTTTGTTTGTGGAGCAGAATTTTGGTGCATTGTGAGGCATGGGAACTTGTCTTAAGCTGGCCATGGACCTATAGTTTTTCTGCAGATTTTCTATGGTCAGATGGAAAAAGTGCAAACAGATTTCTCCATCTTGCTTCAGTATCTTGCTAGTTGGTCCTGCTGGCTCTCAAAATACCCAAACAATCTGATTAGATGCAGTCATTGTTCAGATATTTTGAGAGCCACAAGGGCCGAATAGCAAGATACTGAAGCTTGGCCCAATTGGAGATTCCTCCAGCTATACAGTTTAGCATAGATGGAAGAATCGCTTCCATCTTCCAAAAAGATGCACTTTTTCCATCTGATCATAGAAAATATGCAGATAATCTATAGGTGTATGACCAGCTTTAGTGTGTTCGAGTGTGTTGGAGTACCTTTTATAATGAATGGTACTACAAAGCACCAACACACATAATGTGTGTTAAAATGTGCTGCAATAACTTGTAAAATTGCATTTTTACTTTTGTAGCCATATTGAGATAACACCTACTGTATATTGTAATAAGTTCCCATTCACACAGCATAACTTAGAAAAATATAACATTGCTGCTTACATTTGTATATGCTCTGAAAACTCCAGGATTGAAAAATCCTACTTTGTTCCTTCTTTCTACGTAATGTTTATAAGGAGGCTGGGGAGTTGTGTTTGCCATAATTAACCATGTCGGTACTGTGCTGGCAGAATTAATTATCAGTTATTAACTAAATGTGTCCTAATAAAAGGGTAAAGATCTCAAGGACAGGGTGGTGTACTGTATGTTAATGCACTTTGTTTTTAAAAAGTTCCTCACTACTTCCCATATTATCCATATTACCATGTGTTCAAAGCAATAGAAGCTTCACATAGAGTTCTATGTATAATCCTGCTCTGAAAAAAGTAATATATATATATTTTTAAATATTTGAGGTATGCCATGTGAATGGTAACACATACTAAACATATAGTAGGGGTTTGTCAGGTTTGACTGCAAAGACAGAAACCTTAACTATTTTTTTGTTCACCCTTTTGGTATGTTTAATATACCAAGTGAAAGCAATGTGTTACACTGTAATTGTTATGTTTTATAATTACTTAACAATTCCTGTTGATATTACCAGAAATCCAGTGCTGTCTTGTGTCTTGTGCACTCAAACAATGTTATCAGGAAGTGTAATAGAACTACAGAGCAACTCTTCCCTATGTTATGGAGAAGAGCAGAGGGAAAGGTGTTCAGTAATCCTAATAGTTTACCTGCCAATTGTCCTGCACTTGTGCTTTTGAGTTAATTGTCTTGTGTTGTTTGTGTTCTGGACTATATTCCCAGGATAAAAGTGTGAGGCTCACAGGGTTATTCACAGAAGGGTGAAGAGTTTGGAGAAGGCAGGACAAGTGAACAATCTAGGACAACGTAGCTGAACTGGAAAGTGAGCTGAATTGGGAGAATTTTTCCAAATCAGCTATTTTGGCCTAGATTGTTCACTTCTCCGGCCTTCTCCAAACTCTTCACCCTTTTGTGAAAAACCCTGTCAGTGTTACTATGCATAATGGCAGTCCACACACTAAATTGCCTGGTACTTCCCTCTTCACCTCCAGTGTGCAGTGTTATCTGCACAATCTATATACCTGGGGAGTGGGGCACATTTCCTGGGCAGGTGCTGCCTTTAGAACACAAATTAAGGTGTACCTGTACAAGGCTGCATATAGTGCTTTTCTGACCTATAGCCACTGCCTGCGAATGTCTGGGGTCCAAGGTCTGTCATTGTATAAAATACATGATGTGTGCTAGTATTAATGTTCAGTTAACACTTTAATATTTTTTTAGATAAGCAATTGTGGACATTTCAATTTCTTCATTATTGTGTGATAATCAGTATATTTTGTATTTGGGGGTTTATTACACCATATAATAAGCTATAATAATCATTTTAAAAATGGACATTTGCATAATAATAAATAAATATAAAAGCACAGTGCGATCAACATAGTCACCCTAGAGCTCTTGTTACACTAGAAATCTTATTGCTGGGGGAAACTTACTTAGAGACCACTTCTCTGCCTGCATGGCACCTCACTGGTGAGTGAAATTATGCAGCTTTTTGATCATCATGACTGTGATTGTTCCCTGTGAATTGCTCCTGATTGTGTAAATTTCATACTGATTGTGCTGCTGTGAAAATGTTTTTGATGTCCGTGTGGTACTGACTCTGTGTCTGACATCATAATTCTGGTGTGTCAGTATTGTACTGATTCTGTCTGGCGACATGTTTCTGGTGTGTCAGTATGTACTTATTCTGTGCCTGAATAAGCATAATAAACATTGTTTTACATAAAGGTTGTCACGATTAAGCCACTGGAGCACCAGGAATCATAAACACTTGATAAACCTGCCTAGTAACTGTAGGAACTGTGTCTATAGGCCCTTGGTGATGCATTGTATTTATCTGGAGAAACAGAGCTATGATTTCAGCCTGATATTGAATTTTAGTCTGTATTAGAACCTGTCAGTTACCATGATAAATCCAGTTAGTTGTGACAGGTACAGGGTTAATGTGCTTATGAAATTATGATCAATAGCTGAGCAATACCAAAGATCATCCCAGTGGATAGTGCAGCCTAATGCTTGTAAGCTTGTATTCTAGATGGATCCCTGGAAAGAGGATAAAAGGGCCCATGTGTTTTGCAAGACTCAGCTGTCCATGTGTTGAGGGATGAGAAAGGTGCATACTTATCGCCCTTACCTATCCTGGGGAACCTGATAAAGAGCATGCAGAAGAACCTACTTCATCCAGGCTGTTTGAGAATCAGTGAAGTGTGTGACCTATTGGGACTGATATTCTGACATGCTCTTTCTTGAGTTTGCTTGTATTAGGCTTCTTAACCAATTAACTGGCTTTCGATTTTTAGCTACTGCTGAGTTTAGATGTTGTAAATGTTCTCAACTAAGACTATACTTGCACAAATAATTGGATGGAGACATTTTACCATTTTGCCTTTACAAATTTCTCAAAGTGGACTTGAGCTCAAAACTTTTTTCTTTAATCTTATAGGGAACATCTAGAAATGTTATTTTCCCAATGTAGTGCCCTAACTGATTTACATCTTGTCTTAAATTGTAGTTCACTTCTGTGCCTATGCACTTCTGTGCCTATGGTCTCTTATCTGTATATGTGCTGCAGGAAAGGTACCATTGTCTGTGTCTGCTAATCTCAAGAAGTTTAGAATGAGATTTGATGTCACTACTGTGCTGCTTGCTTTAAAGGAATCTGTACATTATGACAACCAGTGCATACATCCCCTTGCCTCTGCTTCATTAGTTCTGTAGATATGTACTTTCTCCCCTTCTGCTTGCTGAATCTTTCCCCACCAGTCATCAGATCACCAGTCATCAAGGGGTGATCAAGGAACAAAGCCCTCTTATACCAAGATGGCCACTACTTCACAGGCACAGTGTAAGACATGGTAAGTCAATCATGGAAAAAGATAAGCTGCAAACAGCCCACAAGCAATACTGCTGACTTCACCATCGGCTTGTCTTTTGTGGCCATGGCTTCCACAGTTAGGGTATTCTTAAGGGAAACAGTTCCATGCTTTGATCCTGAGGAGAGACTCAAGATTTCCTAAAACCTAACATTGTGACAGCTCAAAATAGGGCTACATAGAAAAATTTGAAAAGTGTACATTTTTCTTATTGGTAGAGTTATACTTACTGTTTAATCTATAAGTGGTATTTCAAAGTATAGCTCATTTTGATTTATAACAAATCAATTAACCTAGAACCTTCTCAAGGATCTATTTAACTGGAAACATTTATCAATATTACTTTATGATAGTGCTGTGATATCATTAGAAACAGTTCAGTGAGTTCATGTATTTAAATAGACTTCAGCTTTCTTCCTCTTTGGGTGTTAACATAGCCCAGCAGTTAAAGGAAATGTCTGTACTACTTTCCATAATATTAAGAGGGGGTTTTTGCTGTAAGAAAGCAACTTAGATTATGTAGTTGGATAGCAAAATAATTTACTTTGGAATTAATTGTCTGAAAATTAATTTTTAAAAAATCAGTTCCTCTGATAAAAAATTTGAAACATGCTATTATAACTCTTAAAATTTTACTTTGATAGTCAAAATGTAACAAAAAAAGTATATAACTAAAGCTTTTTAAAGAGTCAATCCACCACGAACCCATGGTAGTGGCGAACCTAAACCTCATCCCTCTAGCTCTCTATATTGTTTTTCCCTAGTCCGAGCTCTAATTTAGGTACTTAAATTGCTCACAAAAAATGCATTAAAAGATGTATTAATGATTACTTAGCTGAATTTGTTTTGTGTGAAAAATGCATTGGTGGTAAAAAAAAGTTAGCCAAGAAAAGAGAATGATTCTTTCACTGTTTTAAAGTATGAATAAAACACTTACAAGGAAGATAATGGTAAATGTTCTCAACATTATTTTTGATATTGGGAAATTATTCAATCATTCATCGTTATCATTAAACAATCTGCCTATGTAAGACCAAAATTAACAAGAAAAGCAGAAACAAATATTCCCTTAACAATTAACTCAGAGCAGTTAAAAAATGAACCCTTGCAGTGGGGCTACCCCCACAATGCCACAGTGCTCATTTTGGCCTAGGATCTAAAATCAAAAAATATATACTCACCTGATCCTAGGTCCCACCTGACTGCTAGACTGGTCCCCGCAGCCTCTTTTCCCACAGGCTCTGGTGGTCTAAGGACTCGTGATGTCATCACATCCATTCACTTACATTGCATCTGAAGACACCACGGGACATTATACAGCTGGAGCAGAGGGGTAGAGAGGTGAGAGGTCATCACCGTGGGACTGAAGATTGGGTGAGTATATATTTTTTTATTGTAGAACCTAGAACAAAATGAGCACTTAACCCATGCAGTGTGTGGGTAGCCAAGGGTTAATTTTTTAACTGCCCAGAGTTCTTATTCAAAACAACCATTTCAATGACTATTGTTCATTGGATTAATTTAACCTGGCATTCTCAGTGACAAAATATTTTGCACTATACATGTCTTATATATGTTCCAAACATGTTAGGTCCTCCTGCTCTTTACAGCAATCAAGAAGCAGTGGTGTTTAGCTGCTGGTTGTCATTTTTAGGGTTACAGGAAAAAAGGGACACAAAGCTAAAACACAAAGCAGAATAATGAAATACATTCTTACAGAGTTGCACAAAAATAAGGTGTGATGCCATGACCAGTTCCTGCTTGTACAACCAGCAAATCTTTTTTCTCTACCCCTGTGTATGCCCAATGAAAAATAATTTGACTATAGCATGTAATTGGCAATACACTACATGCTATTCCCCCTACTTGTTCATCTGCATCCTTTGTGTATAGAAAGGTCCAAACGAGATGCAGGGTGTAGAACAGTCAATGGGGAAGTTGGTCCCTGCTTTTCTGCACAAGAAAAGCCTTTTAAAAGCTCTTTGCTTCACATTTTAGTGAACTTAACATTTTACATGGGATTCATTAACCATGAAATTGAGCTAGGCCCTGGATGCATGAATCCCCATTTTATCGGAATTTACATAATTCACTCATTTGTAATAATGACACAAAAGCTTTTACATGGATCAAGAGATAGTTACAAATATAATAAAATGTATACAATATTTTTCCCTCAAAATGTTATGCTGTTTACCAGGTCACAGTTTAGAAAAACGCTTCTATTCTGTCTATACTTTGTAACACTTCAGCATCATTGGCACCAATCTTACTGGGTCAATTCAAATACTGCATATTATAGCTCTTTATATTCAGCATATAATAAAGTTAAGTCAGATTGGGTGTCCTGGGAAGAAAGCAACAGCAGGGCAGGAGGCACATAGCACAAAGCATTGGGTCCCTTAAGTCACTGGGAAGAAAAACAAGATTGAGAAGAGAGCACTCCAGGAAAATATTATCATATCTAGAATAGTAATGTTGATAGGGGTAATTTACTACATTTTTCCAATGTAACAAACCTATTTTTGCTTCCAACAGCCAATTACAGAACGTTAAGCAAAAAAATAAAAAGCATTCTAGAACGGTAAAGATTTAGGGGTCTATTCACAAAGCTGCCGAAGGATCTAGCTGTATCTTTGGCTGATCTTTCGGTTAGCTTCGGCCCCAGGACCCAGTCGGTTCAGTAGAACCGACAGGCTGCTGTACGGGCTATTCACTATAGCCCGTACAGCTCCCGAAGTTGGCCGAGCGGCTCAGTCGAGCCGAAGGCATATGCTTCGGCTCGACTGAGCCGAGGTGAAAGCCGAGGATGGCCAAACAGCCTGCTACTGACAGCAGGGCGGAGCCAGCTGTCATCTCACGGCTGGCTCCAGCCACTTGCAGAGACAGATCAGCATGCCCTGGTTACCAGGTTACCAGGGAATGCTGATATGTCATTACACTGAGAACCCGGCTGAGCCGCGGCGATATCATGGCGGCTCCGCCAGGTTCTCAGTGTGTAATGACAGATTAGCATCCCTGGTTACCTGGTAACCAGGGGACACTGATATGTAGGGGACACTGATCTGGATGGGCAGATAAAGAACAGGATTACATATTGCTTTGCATGGTGGGAAATAATATTACCCTAAAAGATCATCACTGTAGGGGAAATCCAGCAGCACTCATGGCAGTATTTCTACAATAAGCAGCATCCACCAAAACATGGGACAACCCTCAATGGTGGAAAGTTATACCCCCAGGCTGTTTAACTAACAAGAAAAACTATACTTCAGCTTTAAGGTCTTCACTCTGTGTGACAAATGGTAGAAAAGAGTTCTAAAATGCCCAATATTTAAATGCAATTGAATGCAACATGGATAGCAAAGACAAGCCTTCCAACCTTTAATTAGCTTTAATCCATTGTGTGAAGGTAAATTTCACCTTGCCTTTCTTTCTGCTAAAAGAACATTATTTATTAACAGCTGTCTCTCTTAAGAAATAATAACTAATAATAGCAATACTCCTTGTCATTTAAGGGTCTCTTAGTTATGAGAAAGGGGTGCTTAATTTTCCCAAACCCATTTTAAACCATATAAAATGCTTCATTAGGAAATATAAAGATTACCGGATGTGACTGTCTAATGTGAGTGAAGCGGCTTATTAATCCAAAAGGTCTACTCAATGACAGCTCAAATTACCATGCAAATATCAAGGTATGCAAGGACGCTGATCTGTCATTACACACTGAGAACCCGGCCGCTCCGCCGAGCTCTGCTGAGCATGCAAGCCGAAGCAAGCTGAAGCAAGCCGATGTACGGCTGATTTCAGCCGACATAAGGCTGTAATCAGCTGTACAAGCCTGAAGTGAATAGCTGAACAGCGTTCGGCTCACTTCACTTCGGGTCTGTTATTCACTCGGCTGCCTTCGGCAGCTTTGTGAATAGCCCCCTTAGTAAATCACCTTATATATCAGGGTTACTTTGCTTGGATGCTAAGGCATACTGCGCTCTGTGAATCTTAATATTTGCCATATTGAACAAGCACATTTGAGGTTGTTTGAATCTAACAGGCCTATGAAGAGTTTGGAGAAGGCAGGAGAAGTGAACAATCAGCAAGTAGAAAGGTAGGCAGCAATATAAAGTACGGTAGGTACTATCCAAATTTGGCTGCAAAAGTGGAAATACACTTTGAAGTATATTTAAAATGTTTTTTTTAAGTTTTGGATAGATCAGTGATGGATTCGAGCCTCTCTTACATTGTTGTTGTTATTATTGTCTGTGTATCCAGGTGGAATTACCATTTCTATTTGTCATGATAACCATTGTCACTGGGATTGAAAGTGTGGGGAAATACAACATTTTGAGGTGCCAAAGAACAGAAATTGAAAAGACATTTTCCAATGTGAATATCTGTTCCACAATTTTTAAAAAAAAATGGTTTAGATATACTTTAAGGACTCTAACCTGCTTCTGTTTGGCATTGATTAATACCGTTGTAGTGTAAATCGCTACAGGACTTGTGTCACAGTCATACAGGAGTCAGAGGAAGGAACCACAATGCACATTTTGGGACAGAGGCATCAAATGTTCACAGAAATGGTGACTGGAATGGAGGGGAGGTAGAAGATTTGAGCTGCTAGAGAGATACCTACAATGACTCTTCTCTTGAAGAGATCTTTGGATTTCATTTTAATTGGATTAACAGTAAAATTAAAAACAAAATCAAATATTTAAAAAAGAATACATAACACAAATTACACAAAATACATAATTAGGATGCATGCACAAAAATCTAGACCTACTTACTTTAAGTTCATTATAAACATTGAAGGTAAAATAATAGTTGTAGGGGCCTTGTTTTACTTTACTATACGCTGTAAAGGATTTCATCCCTTTTGCTGCCATCAATGTGTGTCACAGTTTGACAGCAGTGGCTTGTATGCAAATTCACAGTTATTTTAGAAGCCGACTGTTGGCTTTCTACTGGAAGTCATTTCCATGTGTGCGTAACATGTTGCCCCTATGCATGACCCCTCCGCCATGTATCCCAGGTTCACCCATCTCTCCTGGGTCCCGGGGTCATCCATGGCAGGTGTCAGCAGAGATGGCAGTGGAGCAGGGTGAATATCCATTTGTCGATCTCCCCTGGCTTCTATGAAACTGGAAGTAACAAGCTCTGAACATTTTTGGGTTCAGAGCTGTAATTTGAACAGAGGCTGGGGAGAACCTAATGGAGCATGATATAGGCTCAATTAGCTTTAATGGAGTTCAGAGGTGACATTGTGGGTCTGATGTCTCCTTAAAGAGAACCTGCCACCTGCAATATGCTATCACACAGGGGGTTGTCAACCTCTTTGTGATAGCAATACATTTTACTTAAAAAGTTTTAAAAACTAAAGTTTAATCAAATAAAAAAAACAAAAATGTAAACACCTCCTGCCTTTAAGTAGACAAACATGTGATGTGAAAGCAAACACTTATTAGGTATGCTTGCACATATAAACAGAGATTGCACCACGCATATTAAGCATCACCATGCACACTGGAGTAAGAAACATTATTTTAGGTGAACCATTCATAGTTAACAATAAACTAATGAGCTGTATTGCCTTTTAAAGTGTGACCTACTGTATGAGTAATTTGGGGTACTGTAGTTTTCACTGGTGCATGCAATTTTGAGGTTTGACATGTTTGGTATCTATTTATTCAACACAACCTCATATTTTATATTTTATCAAAACATTTGGTATTAGATTGTGATTATATGCACTAAAATTTTGTTTAATGCAAGTATTGTCACTGAAAATGTGGGTTTAATGAACAGTTGTGCTAATAATTGTTTGATGCAAAAAGATTACAACTGCCACCATTTTATTCTTTAGGCTCTCAGCGTTCAGAAAATAAATACTTGTTTTTGGGGGGGAGTGGGGTTTAAAAAATCAGCATGAAGGGTTAAATATGTTGAATATTTACAGTCTTTCATATCTTTGATAATTTGCTGATTTATGAGTGCTTATAAATGTTATATAATAGGAATTCTTGAGATCATACTTTGCTGGTGTACAATACAAAAACAATGTATTTTACTAATAATATGATTTCATAAATGTATATGCAAATATAGTGGGACATTCAAAATAGAGAATACTATATTCTTATCTATAGCTCCTCTGTTTTCATATTCAGTTCAGGTGACTTTTAGCAAAATTATAGGTGTGTGATAATACACAGTGAAGGATGGAAAAAGTAGTCCATGGCCCATGGTGATAATTATACATTTTCACATTTTGCTTTTTTGTCCTACAATCCTCACTAGGAAAAGTTGTGAGGATTCATCTCCGTAGAACATAGGCTGCAATAAAAAAAACCTAACTAAGGTTCTACATCTTCCTCACTCAATCCAAAACTAGAAAACTCTTCTGGCACTTTAATATTACTCTATAGGTTTGCTTTAAAATGTCCTAATGTGATAAATGCCTGATTAATATGTGACACATTGATCTCTTCCATGACCTGCATCCATCATGATTTGTAACAATAAACATTCAATCCTTCTCATCCTTTCTAAATACTTCTCTTCTAAGAATGAGTTTATTCCCATTTCATTCTTCACTAAATATGTGAGGTACTGTTTTGTTATAAATCAAAGCAACACTGGTGGTGGCAGCTCAAGGCTTTCCTCCAAATCTAAGCATGTAATGAATTAGGAAGAAAAGGAGATGTATAAAAAATCCCAATGGTTAAGTGATAAAGAGCTAGCCTTGGAAAATGATGTGAGAAGAAGGAAAAGAGCATGACACCAGAACTGATGATGCTGCTTACTCTTGTGACTTTCTGAGTGTCATATTCTAGACAGGCTTCTACTGTGGCAATTCAGGGATAAGTAGGCTGTTATGATATTTGTTCTCATACACTAGTTAATATACTTATCTTGTGTACATTGCATGTGAGGAACAGCTAAGCCATGACTCTTCTCACACATTTTGCACATTATTTAGGATGGAAATATATTTTCCTATGGGAAACGCAAAGTGGCCAACCAGGAGCAAGCCCTTCCTCCTTTTTCTCATCATGGCAAAAACCCAAACCATGTAGCTTTCATCTGCTGTGGCCCACATTCCCTAGTCCTCATCTAAGAATTCTTAACCCCTTAAGGCCTTTTTTTAGTTTTTTGTTTACATGTTATAATCCACATTTTAGGCCTGGAATTTTTTTTAAACCCCAAAACATTATATATTTTCTGAAAGCCAACACCCTATAGAATAAAATGGTGGTAGTTGCAAATTTTTATGTTGCACGACATTAGCACAACCTATTATCAAACCCCAAACTTTTGTGAATAATGGACTTAAGTTATATTGAGTGCCCCAAAACACTATGGGGTCTATTCACGAAGCAGCCGAAGGATCTAGCCATTGCTTCGTTCCAATCCTTCGGCTAGCTTCGGCCCCAGGACCCCTTCGGTTCAGTAGAATCAAAGGGCTGCTGTACGGGCTATTCACAATAGCCCTAATAGCTGAGCCGCGCTGAAAGCCGAAGCTGGCCGAGCGGACGGCCAACAGCCTGCTTCTGACAGCTGGGCGGAGCCAGCCGTGAACTTACGGCTGGCTCCAGTCACTTGCGTAGAGATCAGCGTCTCTGGTTACCAGCTAACCAGGGACACTGATCTCCAGACAGCAAACTCTCCCGGGCGCTCCAGGAGTCTCCCGCTCCCGGCCGCCCAGAAGAGAAACACTGCTTTTTCTTTTTTTTCTCTTTATTCTGACACGGAGCCGTGTCAGAATAGAAAAAAAAAATTGCCCATAGGAATGCATTGCTAGATTCCTATTGGCTATTTCAATTTGCAATAGTCAATAGTAATCTAGCTCACTTCGCTTTAGGTCGGTCATTCGGCTCACTTCGCTTTAGGTCGGTCATTCACTTGGCAGCGTACGACAGCTTAGTGAATAGACCCCTATATAAATGTTTTTGTTTTTTTTTAATATAAAAGATGAGGTTAGAATGAGTAAATAAATATCTGACATGCCCAGGTTAAAAATTGTCTGCAGGGCCAGCGGACTTTAATTTTAATTTTATTTTCAGGTTAAAAATTGTGTGTGTCCGTGAAACTGCAACATAATTCTGTACCCCAAAAAGTCCATACACAACGCTTTAAAAGACCCTACAGGGCATCAGTTTAGAGATGCGCATAAATGTTGATCCTAGAATTATTTCTCTCACTCTGGCATGTGTGCCGATACCCAACATGTGTAGCGCGATCTTCGTTTTTGTATGTAAGCACACCCGATGCGTCTTTACGAGACAATGCGGGGGCGGGGGACTTTAAAATGTTTTTTTTATTATTTTTACATTTAGTATATTTCATATTTTTAAAACTGTTTTTTTTAAACAATTTTAATTGCTATCACATACGAGGACTTACCAGCCCCCCATGTGATAGCATATTAGAGGTGACAGGTACTCTCTAAGGTGATACTGGCGGTCAAAAAGACCCCTAGTATCACCTTTCTACTTTAAATAAGCGATTGAAGTGCATATTGCTTCTGCCATTTCTCTAAGCTCCTCCATTAACCTCCCAACCTCCTAACTAACAACCATGCACTTTTTGATTTAACGCTTAAAGTAGTTTATAAAGGCTGGGTGTTTTTTGCCTTAATGCATTCTGATATTAGCACTGCTGATATCCTGTTTACTCTTTGAAGCAACCAACTGTCTGCATGCATTCATACATTCAAGCAATGGTTGTATTTCATTTTTTAAGGTGAGCCATTGTGAGGCTGACAATACTGGAGTGCAATTGGGCAGCAGGGACAGAGCGATTTCACCATATAACAGGATGCTCCTAAACATGGAATGTATTAAAAACACACTTATTAAGAGTAAATTGTAAAAATTGTAACCTTGCCTCACTTGACAGATAAAAAAAAAAGCCAGTTAACTGAAACAATATACTAATCTTATTTTTTTTTTTTTGTTAATTTTTTTTTTACCCCCCCCCCCCCCGCCTATTAAAAATTAAAATAAATGATAATGGAGCTTGGTAATACTTCAACATCTCCATTCGGTGTTATCACATCTCCCAACCATAAAATATACCTGTGATTTAAATTACTAAATTTAAATCACAGGTAGGACATAAGCTTTCATCACATACATTTTGCTTACATTTTTTCCTTCCAGCATTGCCTTAAGCCCTTTCAAAGTGGCTATACAATTACAGACTCTCAAATACTGTATTTGCATAGCTTTTAGCATGCTCGTTACATAGTTACATAGTATTTGAGGTTGAATAAAGACATTAGTCCATCAAGTCCAACCTATTAGGATCTCATTCTAGGAGTACCCGTACCCCTGTATATTACGGTCCCTTAAGAAATCGTCCAAAAGTTTCTTGAACAATTCCACATTATTTGCTGAAATCACCGCCTGTGGCAGTGAGTTCCAGACCCTAACTGATCTTACTGTGAAGAACCCCCTTCGCCCCTTGTGCTGGAATTTTTTTTCCATCAATTTTAGGTGATGGCCTCTAGTTTTTGTAACGGAGTTAATTTTAAACAGTTTATCGCTAATGTTGCTACCACCATTAAACATTTTGTACATGAAAATCATATCCCCCCTTAATCTCCTCACCTCTAAGGTGAACATGTTTAAATTTAGTAGCCTCGTCTCGTAGCTCTGGTCCTCCATACCCCTAATTAGTTTGGTTGCCCT
>NW_017307140.1:368113-453195 GCF_000935625.1 Nanorana parkeri | reverse complement strand
CATGACATGCACCTGGTTGCATACCCACTCATGGAAGACATTATTTTATTCCACCCTTACTATTTATTTATTTATTTTTATTTTTAGTGTATATTAGGGATTATATAAGATTAATTATTTAACTGTAGTTTTATTTTCTAGGGTTTAGTGGATCACGAGTGGCCTGTTCAATAACTTGTTTGTTAAATTAAATAATTTAAATTAAATTAGACGTCGTTAGACATCCACATGACTATATCTGTGCCTATCAATTAGTTTCTCAAGCATTGAGCTTTGCATTGTGGGACTGGGGGCTAAGGGTGTCCCTAATCTACACTATTAAATTGTGGGAACACCATGCAATGCTGGAGGAACAAAACCTGAAGCAATAAATGTGTGTGCTGGCAACTTACACTGTACACCTGTGAATGTACGTTTATAACTTTTTTTGTTACCCAGGATTCCTCCCCTGTCACAGTAGAGAGCCGTGACAGGATCGAGAGGTGAGCGAACGCCGGTATGTGTTCGCTCACCTCCCGATCTACTGAGCCGACCTGTGACAGTCTCATTGTCACAGGTCGGCTAGAACTATGAGGTGAGTGAAAAGCACTCACCTCATAGTTCTCCTTTTAATAATGCTTTCAGTGATGTATCCACTCTAGCGCTTCTCTTTTCACTTACTAGGAAACCGTCAGCAATGTCTATTCCCATGTGTTGAATACTCTTCAGAACTGTGAAAAAATCACAAACCTTCAAAATAAAGTAATAAATTAAGGCAAGTAAAAGGTAATAAAGAAAATCAGTTAGGCTGGCAACCCATAAAAAGAACTCAGACTGAAATGAAAGCGCATTGTGATGGGAACAGTTGAGTGACAAGTGGCAGCCCTAATTTTAAAGGCACACAGCAGTCACAAAGATTGGTTACACTCTGCTTATCAAACTGCAGTGTACAAGGTTTTATGTGGAAGCATGCTTCCTCTTCTAGAGCCCATATTAATCTATCACAGTGTATTATTATTCTATGCCCTATCCCTATGCTGGGAGTAACCTTGCAGTATGAACATATCTATATGAGATCAGAAGCACAGGGGAATGTTTAATTCTTGCTAAAATCTTTTTGTGTGCTTTTCTCCACTAGAAGCAGCTTCTGGATTTTGTTAAAGGGACCACATGCAAATACTACCCCAACATCCCCAATTAACTTATAACAATCATTAACCACTTGCTGTCTGGAGCATTTTCTTACTATTTGCGCACACATGATAAAATATACATTTTTTACTAGAAAACAGCTTCAAACCCCCAAACAATGATATATTTTCTGAAGACAGAGGCCCTGTAGACTAAAAAAATGCTAGTTGCAATGTTTTATGTCGGACAATATTTGTGCAAATGTTTATCAAACCAGTATTTTTAGGATAAAATAAAATAAATTAAAATTTAGTGCACGGAGACAAAATATAATACCCAATTTTTTGGTAAAATATAAAAGGCCAGGTCACGTCGGGTAAATAGATACCAAACATGTCAAGCCTTAAAATTGCGTTCGCTCATGAAGCTGCAAAAAATTTCAATACCTAAAATTTCCCGCTCATCAGTTTAGTGTTAATCATGATTAATGGCTCTATAATTATTTATCTCACTCCAACGTTTGCGGCGATATGTAACATGTGTAGCTCAATTGTCGTTTTCACACGTAGGCGCACTTCCGGGTCCAGTGATCGGAGGAGAGATCAGCGGCTGGAAGCCTATGAATCTCTCTCTGATCGCTGTGGAGAGACCCGCTAAGCCGGTGCCGGGCGTCGCACAGGGATAGCGGAGCCCATGGAAACCGACAGCGGCCCCAGTAGGGGGGGAGGGGGGTAGGGGAGGACGCCGCATGGTGCAAATGATCCAGCGGCAGTATAGACGCCAGATCACCTGTACATTAACAGCCATCGCTGGCTGTTAAAAATGACACCAAGAACATGGCTGCAGCAGCAGTCGTGTTCTTGTTTTAACCACTTCTGCGGGCTGCTGTCTATAGACGTATTGTGGCCTGGAAGTGGTTAATATTATTATGGCATTATTTGCCATAAATAATTGGTATTTTCAGCAAATAGCAAATATACAGTATATAGGGCTTTCATCAGTTAAATGCCTATTTTATGCAAAAACACATCTAAATGATACTTGTATATTTGTCAACTGAACATTTGTAGGAGAAAATTAACACAATGTAAAATAACAAACGGAATTAGAATGATATACTTATCACAGTGACTTGAGTCCAATTTGTCATGAAAGCATTCAACATTGCACTGCTCAAGCATATTATTTTACTGCATACCAGCCTATTATACTATATTATGCCATTACAAATATTTACGTGAATAGTCACATGAACATATCACACTGTAATAGCAAATTACATAAACCAGCATAAGCAAATGATGAATTGAATGAAAGTGCGCCAGAACAGCAAACTATATCACCCAGCAAGATCACATCAGACTTCAGTAGCACATTATATACACACCAAAAGCATATTAGACAAAAAAAGCTAATTATAATAACTGCAAACATCAAATGATATCACACCACAACAGCTTGATATGTCAGTTCACCCTGCAGTTCCCCTTATGCGCAGCATCCCATTATATTTGACTGCCACTAGCTTCCTCATGTGTAGCAACTACAACCCCCTAAAATGTGAAGTTAAATCACCTCATATTTAGACACCATTAGCTGCCTCCTATATGCAGTCCCTCATAGTCAGTCACCATCATTACCCCTCATTTCAATCTGCCCCCATATTTATCCAGCAAATCATCTCACTCCCCCAGTAACACCCCCTGTATAGTGGCAATATGTATAGATGCCCCTATTACCCTTGGTGTACACTGTAAGCAAATTATTAATGTTTAGTTTAGACAGTTTTTCATTGGTGGTCATTGAAGAATCCCCCATTAAATTGGTTTTCAGTGTACATTCGCCCTGACATTAATTTCAGTGAGAAAAGTGTTGCCTCAAGCAGAAGTTGCAGAGAAGACATTTGCACCGCCATTCTTACTGACAATAGCACCAAGGTAGAGAACAATCCACCCATACAGTTGGCCCACAAGCCAGCCAGGATGCTTTCATTCACTGAAGATACCCCAGCCAGCATTCAACCTCTGAGGTCCTCGCTATCCCTACAGATGGTGTGGTTACTAAATGTAATAGGTGGTAGATAAAAGGTTTAAAAAGTCACTGAAAAATGTGTGTTCTTAAAAATAGCATCCAGTTAGTCATTGCAAAGACAAGGTTGCCTCCACTACCCATCCTATTTCCTTTTTATCCATACACTGATGTGATTTGCAGTATGTTCACATCCCAACATAATTATGCTGCAATTCATTCCATGTCTCAGTGTCATGGACTCTTGTCATTGTCATTGATACTCAGATTCCCACTTCTTAGGAGGATGTAATGCTAGATCATGATAAAGGAAAGCAAGGAACCATGATAAGGTGGATGACATAGACTGTTATTTATTTGTTTACAATGGCTTCCATACATTTATCAGTGTCTCAAGCTCCTGAAACGATGGCTTCAATATATACTTTAAAACATGGATCAAGCAATGTTACTAACACATATTCCTTGTCAAACTTGTCAGTTGCTCTTGACTCAAGGCTGTAAGCAGCTTGAGAGCTATGTATTTTATCAGTGTTCATGGCAGAGTATATCTATTTTTTCTATACTACATTTTGATGTGTTCCTGCAGAAATTTGTAGATGTTATAACAGCATGTAACCATAATAAAAAAATGCAGTTGCTCTTTCTGTGCCACTGACATTCACCTTTCACTATCAGGTGATCAATTAAAATTAAGCATTTTAAAGCATATTCATGAAAATAGTTTTTAGGAAGTTACTTTTCATTTTTTTTTTTATTCAGAAAATTACATTGGAAGTGTAAGAATTAAAGGGAGAGAAAAAAAATAAGAGTAGCACAGTCCGGTCACTGCTTACTTCTATATGTGATCTGCTGCAGATCTTTACTGGTCAGAGAAGCTTCAGCATAATACATCCAGGTGTGGCAGATATGGGCATTATCTGCTTTGTGCTGTGGTTTCACCCTCTGGAGTCCCTAGAGAGCTGTAGTCAGGGGTGGATATATCATTTGTGCAGACTATGCAGTAGCACAAGTGTCCTCTACTGTTTAGTGCTCAATTTGTACTAGATGTGGGTCAGATGAGTGCTGGGATGCCTCCCACTCCTGTATAGACTTTGACACTGCTCACTTCTATCTAGTTGTGAATCAATACACAGTGAATAAGTCTTTTAACTTGGGTAGTAGTTAAAGGTAGTGTGGGGTTGGAACTGGTTCCTGCACAGGATTCCCTTGGCCATCTGCCTGCCACCAGCTGTAGTGATACCTGTAGTAATATAGCAGGTGGAACCACAACATGCAGTGGGGGACACAATAATTATACACATCCATCGGTGTTGGTTGCTGTAGATTCTTTGATTATTATAGCTCTGCATAAGAATGAAGACTACAGTCACATGTGATGGGGCTGGAAAGTATAATCACTCTTTTTTACAGGCTGGATTTAATTTTTTTCTTTAGCAACAGAGTTACTTTAAAGGAAGACTGCTAAGAGGCATATAGAGGCTGTGATTGCAGACTTTTCTTCTGAAAATGCTAGGTTCTGGCTGTCAAACTGGTATATTGGATTCAAAACTTTGGGGTTGATTTACTAAAGGCAAATAGGCTTTCCACTATGCAAGGAAATTATCCCTTACCTTCTGCTGACTTCCAATATCTAATCATTTGCAAGTAAAAATACAGTTTTTTTTCCCCCTGCACATAGTTGGGTATTCTGTGCAACATGCATTTTCAACACATTCACTAAACTAAGAGAAAATTCCCAGACTGAATAGTCTATTTGCCTTTAATAAATTAACCAACATTGAACACACACTTCAGAATTTCAGACTTTCCTCTCATGTAATTTGTTGCAGGTTCTAGGTCAGTGACTCATAAAGTTTTGAGGATCAGCATGACTGCCAGGTAGTTAGCATTTTCACAATTAGGTTAGCAGTGTAGCATAATCAGAAAATGTTTAGATTCATTTTAGGTTATGTTGACACATAGTTATAGTTAATGCATTTGATATTGAAAAAAAACTGTACTCATACCCCCCTTTATCAATGTAAGCCCTTATGGATATGCCCTCTGTAACTTAAAGAAGAACTGGGGGCAGAAATTTTATTAACCCTTGCAGTGGGGCTACACCACACTACAAGGGTTAACTGCTCATTTTAGGGTAAACAAAAAAATTATACTCACCTGATCCATGGAGCTGACTCGCTCTTAGACCGGTCTCTCAAGCATCTCACCCCCTCTGCTGCAGCAGTCTAAGGCCTCTGAGTTATAACATCCAATACAGTATATAGCATGTGAGAACACTGCAGCAGAGACAGACTGGAGGGAGTGCTGTGACAGCCAGCCGGTTTGGAGGTTCGGGTAAGTATAACTTTTTTTTACCCTGGGCAAAAATGAGAAGTGAATAATATTTCTGCCTGAAATTCTTCTTTACTTTTATGCTTGTTTTTACATTATGTATACTGCCATATTCAGTATATTTGCTATGGTCTGACTAAGACTTTTTATTGTATACTTTCTTTAAGACATCATTTTTTAACTTTAATTTGCTCAAATGTAAGTAGACAATCCAAAGTCTAAAGGGAACCTGGCTGCTCTACATTACCAGAGATGTAAAAAAGGTATACCTGTATACTGTGTTGTAACAGCTAAAGCAAGAAAGGGGTGTCCAAGCAAATTTTATTGGCCTATTTGACATTCACTGGCTGTGACACTATAGTGAATAGTTTTTTTCGTGCTTGAAGTAATGTCACACAAACTGAAGAGTTAGTAGAGCTGTTAGCCAAGTTTTCTCTGCAATATCAGTAACATAACTTCAAGAGTGCCATGTGTTCTTCTAGTTACTCTTACTCTTGTCATCTAGGGCTATCAAGTCAACAGAAGTGGGTAGACATGATTGCCCTGAACTGAAAACAAAGCAGAAATTGATCATTGTTTTAATTTTACAAGAACTGCACTGAAAGGCCAACCCAATTACATTCTTCCACCCATGCTGCATTTGTGTCATAAAAAGGATAGGTCTAACATTTTATGTGAATATTTTAACAATTAAAAAACAGGTAACAGTATTTTAAGAATACAGTATGCATTGTTTTTTTGTTTGTTTGTTTTTTCATATGTGGGAAACAAAATAAAATGTAGGAATGCAAATGATGATGGTCATAGGGGTGTAATAAAATGCAACATATATGTTATCGGTTTTTAGGCGTTTTTGGGAATATTTTTAGATTTTCTTTTAAACAAAGGGGATTCATGGACGGTATGATAATATGTAGCTGAATTTTTAAGACAGCTAAGTCTTATTCGAAATTGACTTATCTTGGGGCACTACCAGATATGATACATTGTACCAGGAGACTCACACCCCAGAAGAACTGGGGAGAAAATGGTGGTACATGAGAGGGTGACTTTTAGTTGATGTAGTAAATATATACCCTTTTCCTGCTCCACCTTTTCATTTTAGCGTGTGGATCGTGCAGAAATATGAAGCTCCACTTTGCACAGCAGAAAACCATCTATGGTATATAGCGCATGCTTTGTTAAAATTCACTTAATTTGCAACCCTTTAATTAGATTGTAATAGAGGCTGTCATTACTTAATTCTTCTTTGAGAAGTTACCTGGCTCTCATTTGGATGCTTTGAAGACAATGCTGTCTGAGTCGCTAACCCATAACAAGTATAGAGATATGGAGTTCTTACACCTTTCTTTCACTCATTTAAAGCATGCTCGTTCTGGGTCTGTGACTGAAACATTCTGTGGTCAGACACAGCCAGGCATTTAAAATATTCAGAAGGAGGATTGCAATGACAGCCTCATACTTCTCTCATGACAAAGTGACTTTACATTCTTTGCAATCACTTGTATTAAAATCGAGCTAAAGGCATTTTAATGTTTTTTTTTATGAGGCATGATATTGTTGAGGTGTGTAGTCCTGTGTAACACATATAGTAAAAAATAAAGTATAAAGGGGGGCACACAATTCAATAAAAACCTGACATAGAGCCTTACCCTTCTCCACTCAACTAGAAAAGTAGTTTACGTCTGTGTGTCTGCCTGACACCTGTAAAAAAGACAGGAAGTATAAAAAATATTTTGGATCAGACACAGGCAGTTGGGCTTTTTTCATTTATTTGTTACTATACTTTACCTAATCACAAAGAATAACAGTGTTTCGTATTTTTCCTTTATTTCTTTAAATGCAAAAGTAACTACATTTTGTTCTCTTCAAACCAACTATTCTTGCTTTGAAAAATGCTTCGGCAGGTGCAGAAATCATAAAGAGAAAGTTTTTTATTATTTCAATATCAAAGTCTCCTTTTTACAGACTCACTTAATTTCCCAAGTGGACGCTTTTAAAATTGACAAAACAGGATTTACCAACAAAGAACAATACATGACAAGATTAGGCTGAGAAGTGCAATCTCACACTAAGGCAAGCATGCTATCAGAACAAGGCACTACATCCGCTTGCAAGCTGTCAGAAGTAGATCCACCATAAAACACAACACATACAAGTCACAGACACACTCAAGGTTTCACATTAGAAAACAACATGGTTTTCTTTTTCTAGAGCAATTCTGTGCAAGCTAAAGATGCAAAAGCAAGTATATAAGAAATAAATGGAAAAGAAAAGTTAAATAGGCATGTGTCAGGGGATACATTTTTTCAATATGTTCACCCTTATATAATGTTGTTCTTTTAACTCTTGCATTATATTATTTTAACTGACAATAGAAAGGTTACAGAGAGAAAAGTAAACCAATGAAAACAAGCATATGATCTAGATTTTGCTGTTTCACGTAATATACATATCCACCTTTGGTGTGATCACCCCTACTACTTTAGAAATCCTCCCATGTGCCTTCCACCCTTTTCTAAATGAATGATGAGAAGGTGTTTGCATTGCCGAGTACCTTGTTTATTATTGGAGACAGAGACAACTTCCGGGCTACAATGACAAGGTGTTTACTTGTGTCCGTATTCAGTGTCTCCAGCTTCAGTTTTTTGATTTTTTTAGATTATTCAGATACTCTGAATAATAATAACAATGTTAGAAAATGTGCTTGTTGTTGACAATAATAACCTTGTTTGCTAACAAAAAGTGTTGTATTCTACATTTATATAATTCTTAGGTAACTGTGACAAAATTTCCTATTAGTTTATTTTGGTTCGCCAACAGGTAAAGACTGTGTTGGGTGCCTTTTCTTTCTTCAGAGATATAGCACAAAAGTAAGGAAGCATTCTGTACAAGTGATAAAACAAACAAACAAACAAATAAAAAGCTTTGATTCTAATTCAAACGCTTTGGAGCTGATTTCCTAAAGACAAATAGGCTGTCCACTTTGCAGGGGGATTTTCCCTTAGCTTACTGCATGAGGTGAAGCTCTGCTAACTTCCAGAATCCAATCATGCACAAGCAAAATTATTTTTTTCCTTCCAAATGATTGCATATTATTTGTGAAGTGAATTTTCACCACATTTACAAAGCTAAGAGAAAATTCCCTTGCAGATTACAATTCTTTTGCAAAGTGAACAGCCTATGTTCCTTTAGTAGATCAACCCCTTTGACTTTCACACACACCACCAAGTTAAACAAATTTTTTTTTTATTTTTTATTAGTGCTGTTTGTTATTAATACAAGAACTTTGCTTAAATGTTCCAGTTACCCGTTGTATATACCACCACAAAAAGTGATCTATGTGCAATAAATCTACAAAAATACAGCACTAATACAATCTGATATCATTCCAACTTCTATGAAAAATAAATAAACAATATAAGTAAAAATTAAATAATATTCATCTTAGCAAGTATATCCACCCCAAAAGGCAAAATAATACAGCAAAAACATTTAATCAAATCAAATGTTTTTCTCAGCATTTCACAAGAAGATTCAGTGTCAAATTAAATGTCTTTCCCAGTGCTCTTCAAGAAAATAAGTGTCCAACAATACTAATATCCCAATAGTCCTTCCTACATGAATCTCCTGCAGTGACTATGATCTGCCACTGTGAACCTCTTTATTGTGGTAAACTCACCAGAGTTTCTTTTACTATGTAGTTAAATACAGGTCAAACCAGCACCTTTTTAAAAAATTCAAATAATTGAATTAGGACCTCCCAGAGGGTTTCTCACACATGCCAGCTATCAAAGGAATAGTGCCAAATAAAGCCCCCACGTTATGATGTGTCATAACACTTAAGCAACCGGAAATACAGTCATCCTATTGTAAAATAGCTTTATTAAAATAACAAAACCAAAAAAAATATTGCATTCACATTAGGAGTATGCTGCATCCAGCATACACCAAAAAATGCTTTGTTCAACAGACTTCCTCAGACACTTGAGTGCAAAATACAAACTTCAACCAAACAAGCCCAGAAACATGGCATGGAAGATGTGGGCCTGGCCAAAGTATGCAAAGTATGTGGTTGGGGTGGATACATTTTACACCAGCATTTATGATAGATTGCAAATATAGCTAGTGGAAGATCAGACTAAAGGTAATAGTCAAGGCAAAAACATGATGTATATGTCAATATCTTAGAAATCCCTGTAATAAACAGGTATATTTTATAAATGTTGTGCAAGTGGAAGTAGCAAGACCTAGAGAATCATGTGGAGGATGAAGAGCTACTACAATTTATTTTCTGATCCAAAATATCAATACTCCACAAAAAAATGGGTTGTTTTATCATCCAGATAGCAAGCTGGATTGTACTCTTTACTGAATGAATCATAGGTTAAGCCAAATACTTATCAAAGTAAAGTCCATTTTTACTCAACAATCTGACTCCCAACCCTCCCTGGATTTTATATTTGCATTTAAAGGCTAACTGTACCATTGACACAAGATATCCTTTTTTTTTGTTGGGAGGGGAGGGGGGTTCTTTGGCACTGGGTCAGCTGAGTATTGTACTTTTTCATTAGCATAATAGTTTTTTTTTTAAATGGTAAAGTTTGTAAATAATACACAATAACATCTGTGATTTAATAAGAACACATTCTACATTCATTTTTACATTGAACAGTTATATTACAGTTGTATGTCAATATACTTTGAATAGCATAATTTTTTTGAGTATATTGACCAGAAGGTGTTGCATTTTTATTTAATCCATATCAGGTATCTCCTTTTAAAATACATCCATGTACTTTGAATTTTATTATCAGGATATTAGCACAAAATGTCTATTCATCATTTAATTAGCATTCACTAGATCACTAGATGTGGTGCACATATGTCAGGGAATCTGAGGTTGGCCATATGCCATTTTTTCTGAAAGAATATGAGGCTGAATCAGAATTCATTTAATTGACAACACAACAGGCATTTTAGATTTCAAAATCTCAGTCTTCTATAATTGTGCACTGCCTGTAAGTTGCATTCAACAATAGAATATTCCTCTGGTAACTCATCTACTCATGCTGCATAATTTTAATTTTGCCTACATTCACATACTGACCCTGCTGGCTTGTAGAATCAGACAATCCTTTCTACAATCCTTCTATGTGCATGCATACAGTAAAGGCAGGGAACATTTGGAAGTTACAGTACCATCCACCTGTTATGGACTATGGAAATAATTACATATCCGCTGGACGCAGGGCTTCATGACCCGCTGGACACTAGACATGTGCACCGGCAAAAAAATGTTGATTTTCATCTTGTTTTGATTCGGATTTTGTGTTATTTCATTTTTCGGGATTTGGACACATTTCAGAAACGAAAATGCTTACAGACTACCGCTAACGAATTTCACCCGGAAAACACATTTTTCCAAAACGAATTGCACATGTCTACTGGACACAGGGCTTAGGGTTAGTTCACACCATAAGCACTGCACTCTGGTCCGATTCTGGCCAGAACGCACTGCCCGCATTGCGGTGCGGCTCACTTTTTTGCCGGGCTGGAGGGCGCGTGGCGGGCCATTGAAGTGAATGGCACCATAGCCACGCTCTCCGGCTGCAATGCGATCGCCCGCACAGGATCACAAGGCACATTTAGCTGCAGTGCTTTCGGGCGCGGTGCAATAAAAATGCTGCAAGCACTATTTTGATCGCACCGCACCCAAACGCACTGCAGGCAAAGTGCCTTGCAATCCCCTGCGGGCATCCCCTGGTGCCATTCAATTGAGACTGTCTATGGTGGGCTCTGAAGGGGTCTCAGGTGGGCTGGTCAGGGCTGCATCCCCCTCCCTCCCAGCTCCTCTTACCTGCACACCATGCCTCCTCCACCCTCTCCCCCCCCCCCCCCAGCCCTATTTTTTGCGTTTGCAGTGGAACACAACGCTGGCAAAGTTTTGCCACACGTTTGATTGCACTGCTGGCGAGGGTGTGTGGAAGCGGTGCCATTGAACTCAATGCACCGCCACGCCCCCTCCCGCCCCAAAATGTGGGTAGAAGTTTCTTAGTGATTGCGGTGCGTTCCGGCAGCTACCGCTGTGGAACGCACACGCTTTCGGTGTGAATGAGGCCTAAATAGGGGCCCAATGATGCGGACCCCTATCAGCCCTGGGCACCAGCTGCTTGCTGCTACTGTCTTCTGCAAACACTCCCCCCAGTGGGACCAAGCAGCTACTGGCTGCTGTCCTCTCCAAACATTCCCCCCGTGAACCCCCACCAAGCAGTTGGTGCCCATGGCTGAATAGGGGGGGGGGGCCCGGACCGGACCAAGTTTGCTGTATGCCGCGGCGGACCCTGTAAGAGCCTTCAACGTCGGCCGATACTGATGTAAGGGTCCCGGGCAGGCTCTGGAGGCGGCCGGGGCCCCTGACATTAGTATCGGCCGTACCCCCCTGACGGCGGCCCTGCTTGTAGGGTCTTTAAAGGGATACAATATTGGGAAATGTGTATGTATTGCAGTGATGTTTTGCATATTGTTTTGCCCTGACATACACTTTAAGCATTTAATGTATGGTAGCACACATTTAGTTCCTGCTGCATTAAACAACCTATTTATTTTGAATGGGCTTCCAAAGCTCCATAACGCATCATTTTCTTTTAACCCAGCACTCAGCAATGCACAGGTTGTTCACACCTGAGTGCTGTTCTGCTCTACAATGCAAGTGCATTGCAATGCGTTGTGTAGTTGCATTGAGAGGCATTAAAAAGAAGACTCAGCCATGAATCATGCTGTGCTTGTGGTTTTACTATATATTTCTGCAATGCACTGTGTGAATGGACCATGTTTTTAGTCGGCCATTGTATGAAGGCTTTTCCAAATCAACATACTCAGTAAAAATATAAAGGTTTCACAGTGAAATGTATGCAGTATTTCTCAGGATGATTCTTATTTTTTTTTCTGAAATCTGAACCTTCTCTATAGCATGGAATATACATTATGGCTAATATGCTATAAGGTGAGGTTGTGACATAATGGAGCTGGAAGACCTTATGCATAACAACTCCTTAAAAAAAAGAAATGCCAATGGCTTTTTCTATGCCTCCTACAAGGAAGCTTGCAAAATCTCTGTACTTTATCTACATTCCACACCAAGCACTGTGAAAAAGCATGGAACTTTTAAACGAACACCTGCATAAAGAGATCCCACCTAATACTTATTAGTAAACTAGTGTAGAATCATTGTTCATCAATGTGCATAGTGTTTGGATTTACAAAGAACACATTTATCAGCAAGCCAATAAATTGGAACTTCATCCAAAGTTTCTGGTTTTTAAAATAACGGGCAGAGGTTACATACTCTGATAGATTTTAAGTGTCCCAGTTGGGGAGATTCCCCTTAGCTCAAGTTTTAGAGGGTTATTCACTAAAGAGCTGAAGGATCCAGCCATAACTCCGGCTGATCCTTCGGCTCGTTTTGGCCACAGGAGGCTGATCCTTTGGCTCGCTTTGGCCACAGGAGGACAACAACTGGGCTCCACCCAGTTGTTGTCCTTCAATGACAGCCCAGCATCCCTGAAGAAATGGGGCTGTCATCAAAGGACAACAGCTGGGCTCCGCCTATTTGTTTTGATTTGTCCAGGACCTGCAGGTAGACTGTCAGGTTTTGGAGGTGGATCCCACATTGTTTGATTTTTTTTCTTTTCTTTAAAATGTTTTTATTATTTTTTTTACTTTTTCTCTTTTTACATTTATTTAAATATTTTTTAAACATTTTTTACATTTGTGTACATTTTTCGGAAGTAGCGAGCAGAATAGCCGAGCTGAATGCCACTGGGCAGCATTCAGCTATTCACTGAATTGAAGTGAGTAGCCGAACGATGCTCGGCTCGGTTATTCACTCGGCTGCCTATGGCAGCTTTGTGAATAACCCACTTAGTGCTAGCTGTCACTGTTATTGATCTCTTCTTACTTCCTATGCTGGTGACTTGAAGAGAAGACAAATCTTCTCGATGTGGACACAGAAAATATTAAAAACCCCTGAGAAGTTCTCTTGCTGTTCCCACTCCTTTAAAAAAATGTCTGGGAATTATCCTAAAAAAAGGTGTAAGCTCTTTTTCACATTTAACAATTAAAAAAATGCAATATTGACTAAATTTAAATAGCTAAATAAGTACAGATATTGATCAGGCACTGTAGTGCTAAGTACATCTTTTTATTTCAAACATGTAGGTGTACAATCCTGCGTAGGAATCAAATACTATATTCACTAGTGAGGAGGATAAATATGTTTCAAGCTAAAAACAGATTGGGTTACATAATAAAGATGCTAAGCATATTTATCATGAAAATAGAGCCTTCTGTGGCCTAATTAAAAGTAGTCTCTGATATTCTGTTTCAAAACAGCTTTTAAAAATGTATACATTTGAAATAATGTTTTCAATTTCTTCACTGCAGAACCTCCTTTTATTCTCACATAGGATCTTTTCAATGCTTTTACCAGCAAGCGTTGTTAATTATACATAGGTAACATTGCACTTATTTCCAAACGCTGCATTAAATAAAATATCTGGCAGCTACTGCATTAAAAAATGTTTGCAGATGAAACCTGATTAGTTGTTGTGGTTAAAAGCTGCACTGCCTCCCCACTGTTTGCTGTTGTTTAAGCTTTCATAATTTATTTTAAATACAAGCATATTATAACATTCCTGCATTCATTCAATGGCAATAGTTCTACGTGTTCAACTTTCCAACGACTGCCATCGTCATTGACATTAAAACTTTTAATCAGGAAGGATTCGTACCACCTACAACTTTGCCAGAGCCCTTTCTCCTTTTTTCTTTACCTTTGGATAGAATGGAGCAGGATTAGAATACCTCTTAAGTTTTTTTGCTGCCTGTGTGCTCGTTAGGGAGATTCCTCCTCTCTATTTGTCCCGGTGACCATTGTCACTCAAAATAAAAGAAGATCCCAAACTTTAATGGTCACCAGAAGAGGAATATATGATACATCTTCCAATGTGGACACTAATTATGGTGACACTGGTTGAGCACCATGATCTTCCATCACTTTGGAGGGATCTTCTCTCACTTGCTGTTGTGGCTATCAGACAGGTGTGTGTGACACAGATGGGTAAACAAAGGTGACAGGGGTTATAACTTTCCCTACTCTATCCAACAATAGAAAACTGTTTGGGTTTCAGGTTGAATAGGTTAAGAAGAACCTTAAAAATATCATCATGGGCCTGATTTTCTGATTCATTTACTAGCATTCTTAAAGTGAATGTGCACATGTACATGAAATGCACGCATATGCATGGTTCTAGATCTTGCTTATACAATTCACTAATACAGATTCAACAAACAAGCAGAACCAAGCCCCATCCACTACCCAATAAAATCCCCCCTATTGGCTAACAAATACTTTTTTTAGTTGACTATGTGATGCTATGTAGGCAGTTGTAAGCTCACAGGGTAGAGATTTACCCTAAATATCAGTTTACACAAAAAAAGGTTTGCTAGATCATTTTCTGAGCTTACTTCCCATTGCTTTACATAGTTACATAGTTACATAGTATTTGAGGTTGAATAAAGACATAAGTCCATCAAGTCCAACCTTTACAATTTTAATGGTGGTGAATTTTTCCTAATTACAATAAAGTATTGAAGCTTAATGATGTGCCATTGCATCTGGCTTTATTTACTAAAGGAATAGAGCATATTCACTTTGAAAAGTGATTTTTTTTTTTAACCAAGCTTAGAGAATGAGCTAAAGCGAAGTGAAAAGTGAAAATTTACTTTGCAAAGAATACTCAATCATGTGCAAATAAAAGTACAATTACAAGTACAATTAAAAACAACAGAATTTGTGCTTGCACATGATTGGATAATTGAGGCTAGCAAAGGATCACCTCATTCACTAAGCTAAATTAAACTTCTATTTTTAGTAAAGCAGCCCCCCACAAAAAATAGTATCCATTGACCACAGCCATTCTTGACATTTCTAGTAAATGCACATAAACAACAACATACCAGTGGATAATCATGTTGCCATAGAGGAAGAGTGAACTTTGGTCATCTCTTTTACAATATAAGCTCCCTTTAAAAAAAATCAGGCTCACTGTATTTTATAATTGACCCAACTTGTGATCATAAGCAGTAATTTGTTGAAATGAGAATTTGCTGAAATGAGAATTAGTGGCCTAGATCTACCCTTTAAATCCAAAGAGATAAATCATGTAATAGGAGCCCTTTCTAAATGGGAAAATCCCTGGTCCTGGTGGCTATATGGCTCTTTTTTATAAAGAATTTAAGAACAACCTTACTCCAATACTTAAAGATATGTATAATAGTATTTCTGAGGCTTGCCATTTTTCTCAGCAGTCACAGGAGGCACACATAGCTCTGATTCTTAAGAAACAGAAAGCTCCTGCGCTATAGATCAATATCATTGATCAATATTGATCTTAAGGTATATGCTACAATATTGGCTGCAGGCCTCTATCCACAAGTGAGATAATTGATACATCTAGATCAGGTGGGATTTATACCAGAGCGGGAGGCATGTGATAATACAATTAAGACCTTATATTTAATTCAATGGGTGCGTTTGCATGAATCCCCAATGTGCCTACTATTGGATTGCTCTTTCCTTAAGGTTCTGTTGATTCAGATGTGCCTATCACAATTGTTTATTGCAAAAATCTTTGCGTTATATTCCTGTCCGACTGTGAGAATTAGGGTTAATAGTATTCTATCAACACCAGTTAAAGTAAATAATGAGGCATGCCAGGGTTGCCCCCTGTCACCACTATTGTATATGTTGGCTATGGAGCATTTAGCTAATGCCATCAGGATGAATGGAGATATATGGGGTATAGCAGTGGGAGATGCACAAACTGAGCCTGTTTGTTGATGATCTGCTCCTCTATATCTCTAATCCGCTTATTGGTTTTCCATCACTCTTAAAAGAAATAGAGCTGTTTGGATGACTGAGTAACTATTGTATAAACGCATCCAAAACTGAATGGTTGGCTGTGTCACTCCTGCCACGTGAACGGGAGGTTATTCGATCTGGCTTCCCATTTAGGTGGAGGGAGAAAAGCATTAAATACCTCAAAGTATATGTGGCGGTAGGAGAATCAGATGTTTTTGAATTAAATTACACACAACTATTGGTAGAGACGTAGCATAGATTAAATAGTTGGGGGCCGAAAATGCACTTGTGGAAAGGAAGGATGGAATTGATTAAAATAGATATTTTGCCAAGATTTATTTATCTATTCCAAACTATCCCGATTAAAATTCCAAGATCTTATTTTAGGACCCTGAGGTCAGCTATGATAAATATGTTTGGGGATGTACCCCGGCACAAATAAGATACAATATATTAGTAATGCATAGACAGGACGGTGATGCAAGTCTCCCACACATGGAGCTATACTACTAGGCAACAGTGCTAACCTGCATCACAGACTGGTTTTCTTCCACAGGAAATAAATTGTGGATATCTATTCAACAAGCAGCTACCCCTTTAACGCTGACTGCAATCCCATGGATCCGGCCCCAGAAAAGGCTGATACAGGGGCCTGTACCTCCATTAGTTAGGACACTAATACAAATTTGGGACAGGACAGTAAAGCAGAGCTAAATGTACGGTAGAAGCCACTGCTCGTTTAATACGAGTGATCTAATGAGATCACTCATATTAAAACCGAGCAGCGGCGGCGATCGAGATCACCATAGAGAAGACGAAGAACGTCCGTTCTTCGTGTGATCACTTCTGTGTGATCACTGAGACCATGGCGCTGTAATCACAGTGCCACCTGTCTCAGTGGTCACTAACTGCAGCTTCTGTCACAGCTTCTGTCACAGAAGCTGTGACAGAAGCTACAGTCTGTCGAGTGCTCCATAAGGCGCACCGGACCTCCCTGCGTCCTATGGTCTGGGGCATCTTATGGATCGCAAAATACGGTATATCAAGTTACATCCAGGAACAGAACTTTAAGATATTGACCAGATGGTACAGATCTCCTACCTTAATACATAAGATATTTCCAAACATATCTGGCCGATGTTGGAGAACAAGGTACTATGCTACATATATGGTGGTCATGCCAAGAGATCCAACCTTTTTGGGAAATGGTATATAGGATAGGAGTACATCTTGTCAAGGTCCAGGGATCTCTTACACCTGAGATTGTGCTATTGACTATTATACCAGGTTCAATCAAGTCAAGAAAGGCCTATTTCAATTTTTGTATTTGCAGCAAGAACGGTAATAGCTAGATACTGGAGGTCTTAAGATACTCTGCAAATTAAATATTGGGTTAAAGATATGAACTTTCTGAGAAGGGTAGAAGAGCTAGTGGGTACCCACAGTTTCTGGTGACATGGAACCCATGGATAAAATTTGATAGTGCAACCCTAGTGCGTATATAGAATAAGAGCCACAGCCGTATCATCACTGTGGGGGTTCTTTTATGTTTATTTCTTCTTTCTTTTGGCTCCATTTTAGCTGAGACCCTTAAAGGGAAGAATGCTTTTAATATTAGGGGAATATTATATAGTGGTCTCTTAATAATAATGTCTGTATGTTTATATTGTGTATATATTGGAAAATAATAAATAAATATTCTACAAAAATGTGCAGTATTAAAACAGATGCTCTTGCCTTCCTTGTTTTCAATAACGTGCTTAATGTATTCTGTTTGAACATCAGAAACATGTATCTTCTAATTGTAGAGAATGCAGTGGTTTATTGCTTTGGGCTTTAAAAGTGCCTTACATTTCGTGCCTTAATAATGTGAAGCCATATCTCTGTAAAATGCACACTGGATTAAAAGAAAAATAACACTAAGGGGTCTATTCACTAAGCTGCCGAAGGACCTAGCCATAGCTTCGGCTGATTCTTCGGCTAGCTTCGGCCCCAAGACTGCTTTGGTTCAGTAGAACCGAAGGGCTGCTGTACGGGCTATTCACTATCTACTAGCCGAGGTGAAAGCCGAAGCTGGCCGACAGCCTGCTACTGACTGCTGAGCGGAGCCAGCCGTCATCTCACGGCTTGCTCCGGCCACTTGCACAGACAGAGCAGCGTCCCTGGTTACCAGGTAACCAGGGACACTGATCTCCAGGCAGCCCAACTCTCCCGGAAGCTCCGGGAGTCCCCCGTTATTAGATAGCGGCTCCCGCCTGCCCGGGAGAGAAGCACTTTCTCCCAGAAAAGTTTACTCTGCTCGATCGAGCAGAGTAAACCTTTCCCTGCTCTGTTTTCTTTTTTTCTTTTTTTTCTTCTGACATCGGAGGCATTGGCTGCCGTCAGAATAATTTAAAAAAAATCACCTTAGGAATGCATAGCTAGATTCCTATTGGCTATTTCAATTTGCAATAGCAAACTAGCTATTGCACCGCCCACTGCAGCTGTCAATCAGCAGAGGGGACCTGAAGTTCTCCAACAGGTCCCCTCTAGTGTTTGACAGCAGCAGAGGGAGGGTGCAATAGCTAGTTTGCTATTGGCTATTACAAAGTTAAATAGCCAATAGGAATCTAGCTATGCATTCCTATGTTTTTTTGTTGTTTTTCTATTCTGAGAGCAGCAGAACCGCCCGGCCAATAGAAAACAGTTGGGCTTAGCTAGCTGTCACTGCTAGCTACGCTCAATCATTTTCTATTTGATTTTTTACTACTTTTTTTTTGCTCGGTGGCATTAGGCTATTCACTCACTGCTGTTCAGCATCTATGAGAAGAGGCCGAACAGCAGCGAGTAGCCTGCCGGAGGTTCGGCTCAGCCGATCCACATGTTGGATCGGCTGAGATGAACTCCTTCTGCACTTCGGGTCGGCCGAACATGCTGAGCATGTTTGGCTGAACCGAAGCCACATGAAGCAAGCTGATGTACGGCTGATTTCAGCCAATATACGGCTGAAATCAGCCGTACAAGCCTGAAGTGAATAGCCTACGGCAGCTTAGTGAATAGACCCCTTAGTTATATCAGTTGAGTCCTTCATAAGCACCTTAAATATGAGATACATTAATTATTGCTTTGTGTTATGTTCTAACTGCATGTTATATTGCTTGCATTTTTTAAACTTTTTAAAGACCATACATTTCTATCATACTGTAGACATTATAATTTCAATAAGTTATTGAAAAACAAATTACCTAATACATGATACCATTCATACCATGAAACGTATGGTCTGTTCAGTTAAGATTAAAAGCTTACAATCTAGCTTTTTTATATACATATTCCATTTCCTTGTGAAATGTTTGCAATACTTTTGTTTCCTGCAGGAAAAAAAGTGAAAATGATGATGTGACAGTTGTTCAAAGGCATAACACAGCAATGTCTATGCATCTTTTCATCAAAAACAAATGGTTTGTTTGTCTATTAATGAGTGCATAGCTGGACCACCATCTCATATCTGTGGTCACGTTTAGCTTTGTAATCTTTTTTAGGTTTATTGATACAACTGACACACACTTAATAAGCCAATAACAAAGCTGACACTACAGTTGGGTATGCATATCCTCTAAATGAACAAATATTCACAAATGGCCCGTAAAGGGAGTTGCTATCTTGTACTATCAAGTGCTAGATATACCACTTCTGCTTGGATTGTAATTTTCTTGGGGAATTTTTTGCTTTTTCTTTCTAATAATATACATTACAAATAAACGACAAATAAAATATAACAAATATTTACATAACTATTGGTCTCTTCATTGACTGAGGTAGTCACTTATGCGTTGTCAATCTTGACTGCATAGGGGCATCAGTAACTGTTTTTTGCCCAGTCAACAGGGAGTTATGGATACTTGAACTCCTGTTTGTTGTCTCCTTGAAGGTTTCTGTAGCAGAGGAAAGTCATTGGGCAGGTAAGTAGCATCACTGGCAGTCTCTGTCAGTATTGATCAATGTTGCTGTGATTGTCTATGTCTGCTTGTTTGTTTTACAGCATCAGTGTTTGTCTGACAGTAATATCATTAATGTTTGGGGAAAATATTGTGCATTCCTTTTATGTTATTGCCTGTCAGTGTGTTGCTGTGGCAGTGTTGTAATATCCTTATATTTTGCAGGAAGGAGTGTAATATTCCACTTACAATATTAAAGTGTATGTCCAGCCAAAAATGTTTTTCTAGTTTTCAGTAGAGCCAGAAAGGATTCAAATTTTTTAGTGCTCTGTGGGCTTTGTTAGAGAGATTCCCCCTCTATGCTTTTTCTGCTGACAACCATTTCACTGGACAGGAAATAGGAAAAAAAACTGCAACAGGAAAACAGTTTTTTAATTTTTGAATGTGTTGCTGTCAAAGAGTTACCCTCACTTCTTGTCTGGCTACATGTTGTACACAGGCCAGGAAGTCAGGGTAAATCTCTCTAATTGAGACCCAGGCAGCAGTAAAAACATGGCATGACAAGAAAACAGGTTTTGGCTGGACAAACACTTGCAGACAATAATGTGGGTTGTCCAGTGGCTAAATACACTTCAGTTGGCACACAAACTAACAAGAAAAACCCAACTTTGTAGTACCTCTCCAAAGCCATTACTTTGGGGGGTGATAATGCTTATTACTACTTATCACTATTATTTTGTACTAGATACCACCTGTATATTGAGATTGGGACTAATGAGCAATCTTATAGCTATGAAGTGCCTTTACATTTCAAGTGTCAAAAGTTTCCAAAAAATGTAAAGCCTGTAAGTATAATTAGAATGTTATTGTATAATATAACAGTGGACTGTAGATTTGGTTACCACTCCATGCAGGGATTCCCCCCTTCCCTCTTTCTGTTCCTCCAGTGCTCATTGAATGGACACACATGTGGTGGGGGGCACGGCTGGCTCTAGCTCTAGAGAGGCAGAGGCAGCTGTCAATCTGGCAATGGGGTTGGTCTCCACAATATTGTCCGGATTTTTCCTGTAACACAGCACAGTGTAGGATGCTATATGCTGAGTTGGGGGTCACAACAATACATTAGCAAATGTACTCCTCTGGCCAAAAGGAGAACTGAAGCCAAAAAAAGTTTAGCTTTAGTTCTCTTTTTAGTTGACTATTTGATTCTCGTGCTAACATAATTTTTTTTTCTTACATTTTTTTAAACACCTATGCTTATTAGTAAGGGAACTGCACTGCTTGCACGCTTATTACCATGTCCTGAGGAGACTGGAATATGAGATTGTGGAGCTATTAGAGATAACAAATAGAAAAAAAGAGACACCTCAGGGTAGTAACAGACTAAACTGGTCTTAGTGATAGGTTCAGGGGAGAAGGTTGAAATGTCATTGCAAGAACAAGATATAGGAGAATTACTATTAATGAGAAAACAGTGGACACAGCACTGAACTTCATTTACTCTAACATGGTTGCCCTAGGCCACTAAAAGCATATCATGAAGTTTTGTCAGTATAGGTAATCTAATTCTGGAAACTATACCTTTCCATCTTAGTCATCACAGAATACTTGATGCAGCAATCTTATAATGCAATACATGCTTTGGGCTACGGAGAGGAAAAGCCTCATCATTTCAACTAGATATAAATACTTTCACTTCAGAGGGGAATATTAACACTCGTCCAACAAGTAATGACAATTTGAAGCAATTAATCAGAGTGAGTGTGAAGAGGATAAAATGAGGACACACAGGGGCTAAAACAATGACTAAATAAATAAAATATACACCAATTCTTGATACACTAGGAACCCCTGCCTACACAAGCTTCAAAGAAAAGCTTATAGATACACTAGATAAGCCTGGCCATACCTGAATAGACATAGAGAAAACAAATAGGTCCATCCATGTTGAACAGCCTTGATAGAGGAATCTCCCCACCAGCTATTGTATTTAAAACCAGCACTCTATAAACACTATATATTCAAAAAAGAGGTGTTAGAAGGATATATTTGCACCACGTTTATGTGGAAGCTATGCTACCACATAAACAAAGCCCCTCTTTATAGTCCCTAATATAACAACATATCCACATACAGTGGGGCTTTGATGGAGCAGTGCAGAAACTTCCACAAATATCTGCTGCAAATATTCTGTATGCTATTTAGACCTCAGTTTTTCATACATAGAGGGTTATTCACAAAGCTATCCGAAGGATCAGCCGTAGCTCAGTAGAACCAAAGGGCTGCTGTATGGGTTATTCACTATAGCCCGTACAGCTCCCGAAGGCATATGTTTCGGCTCTACTGAGCCGTTGTGACACCTGAAGCGGGGCAAACGGCTGGCCATTGGCCAGCCGAAAGCCTCTCAACTGACAGCTGGGCGGAGCCAGCCGTGATCTCACGCCTGGCTCAGCCCAGTTGCAATGACAGATCAGCGTCCCCCTGTCATTATACAATGACAATTGGGTGCAGCCAGCCTTTATATCGCTCTAGCGGGTCCCGGCCAATAGGAAACAGTTGGGCAGAGCTAGCTGTTTATTTTTTTTTAATTTTTTTAAAGACATTTTTTTAAATGTATCGTGTATTTACATTTTTAAACATTTTTTTCTACTATTTTTCTGCCTTTTTCACTGATTTTCTATTCTGCTCGGTACCACAGAGTTACCAAGCAGAATAGCCTTGGCGGCATTCGGCTATTCACTCACTGCCATTCAGCCCCTATGAGAATAGGCCGAACAACAGCGAGTAGCCTGCTGGAGGTTCGGCTTAGCCGATACAGATGTTGGATCAGCTGAGTCGAACGTGTTCTTCACTTCGGCTCAGTCGAACATGCTGAGCATGTTTGGCTGAACCGAAGCCAAATGAAGCCAGCCGATGTACGGCTGATTTCAGCCAATGTACAGCTGAAATCAGCTGTACAAGCCCAAAGTGAATAGCCGAACAGCGCTCGGCTCACTTCACTTCAGGTGAGTTACTAACTCGGCTGCCTTCGGCAGCTTTGTGAATAACCCTCATAAGTGTTTTTAAAGCACTGGCTATTTCTGATTTAGCATATTTTGGGCAATAGAGTGGGACAGAATGTTGAATGTTGGTTATTACATTTAGGCACCTGACAGTAACGAATGTCTGAATACCTGAACAGTGACTGCATCTGATTGGATGCCATCACTTCTCAGACAACAATTTTCCATCCAGCTCCTTCTATTTCTCAATCAAAGTTTGTTGAGCTGAGTGATGTAGACAAGGCCAACTATTGATTCAACAGGAATGGGCCAACATTTGTGTTGTTTATGAACAGTTGTCCCTGCACAGGAGGACTGGAGTATGAGAGGAAGAAGCAGCACAAGGAGCCAATCAGTTCATGTCCTGAAAAAAGGCATGCTGATAAGAAGACAAAGTAGAGTGACAAAATAAACTCATGAATGTGCTGCCTCTCCTTTCAAAGCCCAATAAAAGCCTTGGGCAGATCCAGGATGACCTAGGCTCAAGGAAGGAAGTAGATACAATATTGTTGGCCATCAGATGGAGGATATCTTGTAGCAGAAAAAAGTACAGTGAGTGAAATCTTTGGATTGAAGGAAAATATTGCATCAAAAGCTGGTTTTGTTATTTTATTTTTTATTGGACTATTAATTTGTAATGTTGATATTTCTGGCTAGTGTTTTAAACTTGAACATGTTGGATTTAGGCATTTGATGACAGACTGTTTTTCTCATATTTCATCATGTCCGTTACTGATTTTGAAGAGATAGGTTTGTTTGTATTTGTTAAGGTCACTAAGGAATTTTTGTGGTCAGAAACTTTATGTAACTTCCCTCTGTTAATGTATATCAATTTAAATGATCTTTACTCTACTCTTCATGTTATATATTTAAAAATCAAATACGCAGTAGCAAACATTTTCTAACATCAGGGAACAGTGTGTCAACTGATGCTAATGAACGTTTGTTCTCAGTCATTTACTAACCACACAAATAGCTGGTTATTATTAAGCTCACATCTAATAATTGCTAGAAAAAAATATTTATTGCATATGGAGATATGGTACAAACTAATCTAAGCACAGTAAGCTGTCATTTAAAAATTCCAAACTGCAGAGCTTTCACTCATTATATGATATGTTTAAGTGACACTAAACTCAGGAATTAAATCTTAAAAATGCATTCAAGTACCTTAACTATTAACAAAAATGTAACTTCTTTGTGTATCACTCAACGGTAGATCCTCAAACCATCTCTGAATTGGTGCTGACACTGTTCTTCCCTCTGGTGGGTGGCTACTTTTGTTCCCCATGGTCCCTGTGTGTATTATAAAGTGGCCACCGCTCCAAGCTCGCTCTCGTGGTGGACTATAATCTTGCATTTATTTTACTAATATTTAATTGAAATGATAGTTTATCATGTGCGTGAGCTTGGAGCAGCGGCTACTTTACAACACTTAAGATTTAACTCCTGACTTTAGTAGCTTAGGAGTCAGGGGTTAAATCTTAACAATACATTTTAATGAAATGTAATGTAAACTCACTCTATTAAGACACTGATAATCTGCAATGCAATCTCGGTAACGTGACACTGTACCATTGTAAGTTGAATTACATGGCAACTGTGATGCACATCCCTTGACCATGGTTCTACAGACACCCAGACTCAATTTAGGTCATGATCAGGTTGTGGAGCTAAACTCCAAAGCTTGATACACAGATATTGCTTTACTAAAGTAGCCATTTTACACTTGCCTTTGTTCACTACACTACATATTGTGCACATAATAAGTTTAGCTGGACTGTTTGATAAAACCCTTTTTTTAACTACAAAAAATAGAAAGTGATTCTTTATGCATTAGGTATAAATTGAACCTAATTTCTGTTGTAAAAAGGAATGCTGTATCTGGTCAGCTGCATTGCACTTGATATTATTCAGGGTAATCAAGGGGCGGTAAGAATTATACTAAAAGCTAGTTAGTTGTTATTGTTTTACTAATTGAGTCAATTATACAGTAACATTAACTGTATTTTAATAAAGGATATAACAAGCCTTGCATGAATAGACTTATTTCTGGAGATGACTGTGCTCCTACATAGCTCTCAAGTGATTATAATTCACTAAACTAAATTTACTCAGTCATCTTTTCTACACATTAATGAATCCTTATTTCAACAATGAAGTATTTCAGTAAAAGTGAGCAAAAAGCCTATTTATTCAATAGTATCTGTTGTGGGTCTGTGAGGTTAATTAAAGTATTATTTTGACCAAATGAAATATTTGACTATTTGAATAGTAGATAATTTACTTAGTCATTCATTCTTTCAAAGCTAGCATTAAGAATTATTTGTATATCTAAGATATAATTCTATCAGTCTTTGCATTAAGAATGATTTATTGGTTTATTTATTGAACTATTCAGGAACATTGGTTTTATTTTTATTTTTTTTGTTCTCAAAATGTGTTTTATACATATAATCACCCCTTTAATGTATGTACATCTATTTTAGCAAAAATATCATATTAAAGAGTATATGACTTGATATGCCTATGACAAGATCTGGTATTTTACTTTAGTATATGCATAAAATGAACTCATAGCTAAGCAAAAACAGAAATTCAATATGCTATGTGTTGTTTCCTGAGGTAAATATAAATGTCACATACAAAAATTGGCTTAAGTACATGTGTATATGCTGCCAATAATAACTAATTAGATGTTGGCATTCAATTTGAAATCAGTACTAAAGAACAGAGAACAAAAACTATCATCCCATATCCATGCATCTAAAAAAAAAATCAATTAAAACAATGAACTATATATAAGAGGGTCACTGGAAAGAGCTGTTCCCAGTAATCACAGCATCTAGGTGTGGCCATTTTTGGAAAAAACAATGACAGACTTTACAAAAACTGAAATGGAATGCTACTTTATCTACAGTATTAACATATAGATTATTATGTAGTCGGCACCACCATCTGCAAGTGTCATTTTACACAGTGGCAGCTAAATGATAACAGCCACTCCTGTCAACAAGACACAAGAGGATATGGTCATAAGAGATACAGCCTAAAACTTTCTTGGAGTATTTTAGACTGTACATCAGGGGTGCCCACAAGGTCGATCGCGATCCACCAGTCGATCGCGTAGCGATCACTGGTAGAACGCCATGTCCTCTCCTCCCGCCGGTTCTCTGGATCCCCGCTGCTCTCCCCAGTGGGGATCCGAGAAGAAGTGAAGGAACCGGCGGCGGGGGAGGGCAGAGGGCGGAGCCGCTGTCACAGAACTAATGCAGAGCGGTGAGGAGAGAGAGATGCTCGGCCAGGATCTGACAGCCGGCGCCTCTCTCTCCCCTCACTGCTCGTCCGTTCTGTCACAGCGGCTCCGACACCCCCCCTCCCCCCCCCGGCTGAAGTGCTCTTTGACTTCTCGTCGGATCCCCCGCTGCGGGAGAGCAGGGGGGGGGCAGAGGAGAAGCTGAGCAGCCCATTTGTGCGTGGCCGAGCGGCAGAGGATCGGTACATGTCAGTAGTATGTACCAATCCTCTGTGCAGGACAAACACTGGAGCGATCGTCTGATCACTCCAGTGTTTGTAAATAACTGGGGACACATAGTACTATGTGTCCCCAGTTATAAATGAATGAACAGGATGTGATTTACATCACGTCCCGTTCATTCATGAGTTTCTCAATGGGGAGAAGCACTCTGTACAGAGGCTCCTCCCCATTCAGAAACTGCTTGATAGTAAAATATTTTCTGAATGAATGGGAAGCCTCTGTGCTTTCCATTCATTTAGAATAGAGGCTGCAGAAAAAGAGATTGAGGACTTTGTGTCCTCAATTTCTTTTTCTATTTTAAAAGGGAAATATCAGGGGGCTTTTTAGACCCCTAATATTTCCCCGAAGCCCCCCCAAGAGTAAAAAAAAAAAAAAATTATGAAAATTTAAAATAAATAAAAATAAATAATGAAAATAAAATAAAAAATAGTAAAAAATAAATTAAAAAAACTTTTTTTTTTCTTGCCTCAGGCGCAAAAGGAGCTGGCTACGGCTATGCTCCCATGGTGCTCGTGCGGCTGCCGGCTGAAAATGCACCACCACACCCCCTCCCGCCCCTGAATGCAGGTGTTTTTTCGTTGGTAGATCTCAATGAGCTCGTCATTTGAAAAGTAGATCTCCAGACGAAAAATTGGGGGCACCCCTGCTGTACATCATATGTTCAAAATCCTCCAGTGGTTATTGACCATTTTCTGCATTTTCTCTAAACCTTTTTTTTATTGGTTGCCTGACTGAAAGGTTACATTTGTGCATCATTTGTATTTTTATAGTTGTGCAAATATTCAGTCAATGATAGACAACCAAATCTAATATACTATGCTGTACGCATAAGACATCAGAAATATAGCTTAGGTTTTAAAATACTTTAAAATATGTCATTGCTTCTTTGAAAGAATATGAAAGTCAATAATAATTTTAATAGGAATTAGTGAATATTTGGTGTCTTATCGCTATCAGAGAATTGAATGTCATACCATGTGTGTTTCTTTTCATCCTGTTTACTTGGTGATGCAAAAGGATTGTTGATTTTGTCACCAGACAAATAATTGCATAGATTAATTGAAAAGTAATCCCTTCCAGTGCTGCTTTGTGTTGACTTAGTAGGCAGCATCAATAAAATAATTAATATATATGAAATTATCTTACTTCACACACCAGATGTTGCCTTGGTTTTATCCCAATAACTGTAATAATGCACACTTTGTTTTGAAATAAGGTATTTTATGAACTTAGTCCAGGCTATAGTGAAACAAATTACATGGAAATGTAATTACATGGAAATGTCATGCATTATTTTCATTTTGTATTTGGTGGATGTAGAAAAAAAGAAACACATGGTTCCTATAATATGGAATCACCTTAGCCTATAAAGTTCTGAACAGTAAGTCAACATGGTAGAGGTATAATACACACACATGAAGTCACTAAGATATCTATTCTGTTTTTACATATAATACTCCCAAACAGGTAAGTAATAATACAAAATCATATTGTTTTTATATAATGTATGTTTTAGCCCTAAATTAACAAAAACACTATCAATATCCTAAGACACAAATCCCTGGAATAGACATATAAATAAATCTGTGGTACAGAACTACCAAATATAGAGCAAAGGTTGTTAATACCATCACTCTTCTTTGTTCACTTTTGACAGTTATTCCAAATAAGAAGCCACTCTAATGAATATGGGCTGTGCATCATTTTTCCTTTTGTGCTATTAGAGCGCCTACTAAAGGCAAAAAGGCTGTTCACTTTGCGAGGGAAGTTCCACTTTGCAAGGGAATTTTCTCTTAGCTTAATGAATGTTATGAAAATTAATTTAGCAAAAAATACCCAATCGTGCAAGGTTAATAAAAAAAAGGATTTTTGCTTGCACATGACTGAGAGATGGAGGTAAGGGAAAATTCTCTTGAAAAAAGGGAAAATTCTCTTGCAAAGTAAACAGTGTGTATTTGCTTTTAATAAATAAACTACATAAATTACAAAACATTGTACTCAAGAAAAAAAATCTCTGAATATATATTTCTAGAAAACCAGAAGCAAATAGTTGTAATGATATGATTTATAAAGCCTTATAATAAAGAGTGCAGCAAAAACTTTGACTACACATTCTTGTTTTCACATTGATGTCAGACCGTTGTCTGCAGTCTAGTAATATTTACATGTAATCTTTGCAGAACTCTAAAGGCCTTGAAGGGCTACAAAGAAAGACAGATGGTTTCCCACAGACTTGCCCTCCAGCTCTTTCATCTTTCATCAAACTATTAATTTATCAGTTTGGATGGATAGATTCAAGCATGGAACTAAGAGGAATAATAATGAGATTTTTAATAACTCGATACATTTGCATTCCTGGTAACTCTTTGCATGGGTCTGCCTGATTAAAACGAATCATTTACATAATTAACATATGGTTATACTGTTGGCTTTAATATGCTGATTATCTCAATACTTTTGTCTGGAGTCAATTGGATTCAAACTGTAACAATTGTTTGAAGCAAGAATAGTTTATTCCTGAGAGGACTGGTGAAGTGCCATAGGGACTGACTAAAAATAACTGAACTGTCCACTGAAGCTATTTTAAAGCACTTGAAAAAGTGAAATACGCATGCTAATTCTAAAATTAGATGATTGCTCCATTTATAAAGCCATGGTGTTACTTTGTAATCCTTTTTGGAAAATGTTGTATCATTTAAAAAAAAAAAAATAGTGGATGCTAAGAGCAATCATACATTGCAGTTGAGCACCAGATAAGGACCAAATGGCTCATGTTTCTTTTGCCCTCCTCTATGGTGCTATTGGGACTTCTGATTTTTCCTTGTTAATGAACAGGGAAATTGGATAGTCGTATACTCAGTTAGTGTTCCAGGAAATAAAAACATGTATTCATTAACTGGACAATGAACTGTATATAGTGTTAATTGCAACACATAATTCTGAGACAACAAACTGAACAAAAAATTTAAAATGTAGGTTTTCACTTTAAGCACATCTTTAGACTCTGCAGGGTGGGCACACACCTTAAATTGCATGCAAATATTAATCAGTAAAAAAAAACCTTTTCATTAGTTCCATTTAAAATACCAACCCCTAAAATAATTTAAAACAATCATTCTAATGCCCGCTGTAGTATTGTTGTTCATCAAACATACCAACCAAAATAGGTGTATCAAAAAATACATATATCTATGCTCATATAACATATAATAATCTCCCAAAAGGTGTTGTCGGAAATATCCAATGTATGACTTAATGCATTCACTGGTTTAGAAAGAGGCAACTTGCCTTACATAGTACATGAGTTAATAAGAAATGCATGATAAATCCAGACATGGATAGCCTTTCTTATTTAGCAAGGATTTCTTAATTGCACATTCAAAAAAGTCTATGGGGTCTATTCACTAAGCTGCCGTGGCAGCCCAGTGAACGACCGACCTGAAGCGAAGTGAGCCAAACGCTGTTCAGCTACATCGTGTGGCTTCGGGTCAGCCGAACATGCTCAGCACAGCCTGGCATGCTACTGATGTGTTTCATCCATTATGGACTTCTTCAGAGAAAAGCATGGTGTCTGAAGAAGTCAGTAATGGATGAAACGTTAGTAGCATAGCACAGTGTCTATTATCTATTAGAGCCCATCCTCATATACCCCCTGCTATTTTATGTGCAAGATCTTGCATCACATGCAGATTAAATTGTAATAACTTTGTGGAGAAAGGCTTAGTAAGAATAGTACGCAGTATAAGGATGTAGAGAGGATAGTAGAAAAACACTGGCCTATTTTATGTAAGACTAAAGTGTTAGGAGTTAATATACCTACCCTGCATAATATATAGGAGAGCAACGCATTTCAGACAAAGTTTAGTACATAATATAGTAGACCTTCCAAAAAAAAATGCTTACTACTTTTTCAGATGAAGTGTTAGGTTAAACTTGATGGACCTGTGTCTTTATTCAACCTCACCTACTATGTAACTATGTACATTTCATATTTTATAAAACTAACTTTGTGACATATATTCTCAAATGCCCATGTGCGCTACAATATGTTGGGAGGACCGCTAGGAAACTTCAAGTATCTCTAACCATTTTAGATGAATTCTTAATAGATATAAATATGATAAAGACCCGGTGTTTTATAACTGCAGAGGGTCTCATTTGAAAAGAGACCAAGTGGAATTTGTGAGTTAAATACTGTGAAGCCTAAGGGTCTTTAGCATCTAGGTCATGTCTGTATTATAATTAGGATACAATGGGATATAATGGAGATGAGATGCACACATTTTTTATATAAACCCAGTAATCTAGGTGGTTTATGTGTTTATAAGTTCTGCTGATTTGTTGTGGTTTTTAATTTTTTTTTTGCAGTGGTTTTATACTAACAGCTTAAGACGCTTTGATTTATTTTGTGTATATATCTTATGTGTATATCCTGCTATGTTTATTGTATGTAATATTGGAATTGGAATTTGGAGGGAAGCGATGTAGGGCCAGTAAGGATGGGTGTAAGTAATATATGGTGTCTATAGATGGAGAGGGCAGAACTAGAACCTTTACCCTAATATAGAGTAATATAAAGGATGTTAATGGTTGCATAATTTCCGGTTTGGGAGGAAGTGATCTAAGACCTAGCAAGGATGAGCGGAAGTACTATATGGTTTCTATTGGTGGAGAGGGTGGAACTAGAACCTTTGACTAAGATATAGAGTGGTATAAAGAAAGATGTTAATGGCTGCAACAAATAATACTCTTGATAATGTCAAGGAGGACTAAACAAATTGAGTGGAGTTTGTTGATACCATTTTGGTTGTCTCTTTCCAAGGAATGGGTCAAGACTGACCACCTGGATTACATTCTTTACTTGTAAGTGCATTTTTTTTATACGTATGCCTTAATAAATGCTTTTACCCTATGAGTATCCCTTGTGTTTTATAAATGATGGGAAATCAAAATAAGTGGTGACACTTGAGTGATTTAGAAATAGTTATCTGCATTTGCATTTATCTGCATACTTTTCTGGAGGAGAATTCTAAAGAGAGGTTTCTGGTTATTTGACCATACTGAGGAATAATGGGGGATGTGACTTCCAATGAAGAGCTTCAGAGGCATTAACATGTTCTGACCTTTATATATTTATACATTGGGTCACATTCTATCTGGTGAGTGCATGAAAGTTGAGGGGAGCATAGGTGGTGTATTATATGGATTCACAACTTGGATTACTGGCACAAGTACTTTAAAAAGACTTTTTGTGTGGTGCCCAGGTGACCACGCGGATGGCGCCGTGCAAAACACTAATAGTAAATAAAAGTGAATCACCGGCACACACTTGAAGGGTTTTTTAAGTATTCATATGTTTATTCAATACCCAATGTCACATACAGTCATACGGTGCTAACGTTTCGGGTCCGCACATCACTTCATCAGAGCGACAGTGACAGTAATTTTAATTGTATTATTGTTGACTATTTAATTTGCATGATTCTAATTTTGTTTGTGCCTTCACTCCTTGTTAATACCACTGTCGTGTTAAACGTCGTGCCACAATGTTTGTAATCTTTTTAGTATTTTAGATAAATGTTGATTGCTTATAAAATATTGTCATGCACTCCTCAATTTAAAGTTCCATTTAAAGTATAAGTATGATTAAAACTTTTTTTTAGTTTTGAATAGAGTAGGGATGGGCTAACATCCCTGTCAGTTTATTTCTTGCTGTCTGTACACTATTGGGGAAAAGACACAACAGAAAGTTAGATGAAATCTTCCAAAGTGAGAATTCCCCTCTTGTACAGTTGTCCCTGGAAAAAGTGTGCCTACCAGAAGAGCCTGATATTTAATCAAAGTAAGGTGTACTGAAATGCAAAATGTGTCTGGCAGTAAATGGGTTATACCTACACCTAAAGGAAAAAGGTCACTCCCTTAAAGACGGTCAAGTACGCATCCTAGACAGAGAGGAGGACTGGTATAACTGAGGTGTGAAAGAGGCCATTTATGTAAAAATGGAGAAGCCGAACTTGAATAGATGTGGGGGGAGAGACATCTATTGTTTGCCACATACAATGCTGTTTTAACACCTCTCTGGGCAGGTTAATGACACCTTCTAGACTCCAATTATGCAAATGTGATCAACACCTGGTTGTGATTAATAGATTATGTGGATTGGAGCAACATTCACCATATTTATTCCCAGATAGTTTTTTGTACAAATCATCTGAATTGAGAAAGCTGGTTGAATGACCAGTGAAACGTCTTCAAGAAAAATACAGCAAGTCCAGTTGCCTTGACTTATTTTTTACAGATAGTGTCTTCCACTGCTCTCCTCCTAGCACTCACCATACTGAAGATGGACCATATAGCATGCATTTTAATAGTATTCAATTAAACTCCCGCAGCCAGTACAAAAATCCAGGTCCACAACAAATGATCACTTATATCCAGTGCTCTGCTATATATTATATGCCACTTACAGGAGAGATATAAATACTGCATAGCATAAAATCTTAAAAACATTTAATAAAATCAGTAATAAAAACTTACATAAACAGATGTGTCAAAACTTCACTTCAATAAGTTGAAATCGATCCTTCCAGAGCCAATCCGGTCACGCAGTATCATACAGCTCTCCTTTAACTTCTCCTCTGGATAAGGCAGCCACAAGGAATCCTACACTTCCTGGTACTGGGGCAGTGAGCATGATGCACCGTAGTGGCACCATGTTTATCATATATTAATATTTTGACGATTGAGCATCATTGTTTGGAGTATATATATATATATACATACATACACACACACACACACACAATATATAGTATAATACAACCATTTTCTTTTGCTACTGATTTTCTGGTATCATGAAAGTCACTGTGAATCTCATACCTAATCAAGGGTAAATACATTATTAATGAGTGTACTGCATTTGCAGAAATGTTTCCTTTACCTGGAAATAATGTTATAATGTAAGTGACCTATATAGACAATGCACTTTCAGCATTCTATTTTGGCAACTGTCACTGTTAGTTTCACAGCATTATTTTTTTTAACTCTATAGTTGTATTTGCATATCTATGTTTTTCTGTTCCTGTTTAAGATAGACATATCTTCAAAAATATTTTACAGTACATTGATGCTATATAATGTGGAAGTGTAAAACTTACAGTTATTTATTACCACTCAAATATATCATAGTACTCTCCTTGACAATGCCTTCATTTGATATTCTTTCCTAAAAGATGTACCAGCATTTTTTCAGGGATAATCACAATTAGCATAGTCTTTCTGGGCTGTGAAGCTGGATCAGCAATGACACACTCATGCAAATCCTGGTGCCTGTCCAGGTCTTGGCTGTATTCACAAATACTGCATAAGCTTCTGCCTGCAGTCTCTCAACTTGTGGCTTTCTACAAAGTTACAATGTTGCATTTTGATCAGTGATGGAGATGAGAGTGAGGAAATGCTTCTTCAGACTGCTGACATCATGGCAGCCTGTGCAAAGGCATAACTGATAAATGTTAGAGCAGTTTGAAAAATATTATTTCAAATTTAACATTTATGGAATTTATTCATGTAGACTTCTCCCTCTGCCAGCATACAGCCACACCTGAGTGCCCAACTTCCCTCTGCTATGTCCCCTAGTAGATGGGAAGTGAGGCATGTCATCTTTCTCCTCCCCTTTTCTCCCTACTTTTAATATCTCACTCATGACCTCTCATGTTCAGCTCTGTGTTTGTCTGATCAGCATCACACTTGTGCATGCAGATCTATGACATCACTTTATGTGTTTGATCTCCTGAGATCTCCTTGAGCTCCCTTCCGCTGAGCATTCAGAAATAGCCGGATGGGAGCCTTCTGGCAGTGGGTGGCTGTCTTTAAACATCCCTCATGCCCCCCTGGCGCACAAAAGCGGGAAACTGCCAGAATTTGAAACAGCCAGCGATGGCTGTTTACATGCAAGAGGTCTGGTGTCTGTAAAGGTGCCTGATCGTTTGTATGATACACCTCTCTGTGCCCCCATCTCCTTACCTCTCCTCACCGCCACCGTTGCAGCAATTCCATGTGACAAATCCGTGTCCGGCAGTGTGGCTCCGTGCGCGGAGAACGGAGGGAGTTCAGTACACAATCTCTCTCTGCTCTCCTCCCCATTTTGTGAATGCAGGAAATGATTTTTATTACATCACTTCCGCATTCAGCTGTCACTCTCTGGCTACAGAAGCCAGAGAGAAGCTGATCTGTGCTTCATCAGCTTCTTTGGGGGTCCATAGGTGACATTAGGGGTCTTAGAGACCCCTGATGTCTCCATAAAGAGGACCTGTCAATGTAATTTAATATTACATAGGGGGCTTCTGAATAAATGTCAGTCAAAGTACTGCAGCGGTGAATACTGAAAAGGACAGGACAGGAAGGGGTGTTGACATCCCGGTCAGCAAGTTAAGTTGTGCTGTGGTGTGGTTAAGTTGTGGTGATATATCTCCTTTAAAGTTACTGAAAAGACCAAGCTCCACTTTAACCACTTGCTGACTGGGTTGTTAAACCCCCTTCCTGTCCAGGTAATTTTTCAATATTCAATGCTGTGGTACTTTGACTCACATTTATTCATTTCATTCATTGTATACCATTTTTTGGGGACACATAGAGCTTACCATGTCTAAAATTGGTCATAGGCAACACTTTAAAAGCTTTTACCGCTCATCAGTTTAGTGTTATCAGTGATTAATAGCCCTAAAATTATTGCTTACACTCCCACATTAGCGGCTATATATAACATGTATGGCAGAATAGTTGTTTTTGCACGTAGGCACACTTGATGCATATTTACGTTTATAACTTGATTGCTATCACATAGGGGGCAAAAAGCCAATATACAATGACAGTTCCCCTTTATGGAGACATCAGAGGTCTCTAAGACCCCTAATGTCACCTCGGGGCCCCCAAAGAAGATGATGAAGCAGAGATCTATAGCAGCCAAATAAATGACAGCTAAAGGCGAATGTAATGCAATAAACATCACCTCCACCTTTAGAGAGAGAAAGGGAAGAGATCAGCAGGGGGAAATGCTGATCTCACCTCTGTTCTCAGTGCTAGTAGCCACTGTGCTGGTCCTGGGCCCGCAGGGGGACAGCAGAGGCCAGGCTAACCGGCAGCAGCAGCAGGGGGGCGTTCATAGTACAAGCGATCATACTACGATACATCGTATGTAGCAGCTGGTAACGGCTGTTTACATTTCCAATGGGATTCTGCTCGTGAGTGCCCCCTAGCAGAAAAAAAATCATGTACGTCTACCCACTGGGAAGCATCCGCTGTCCACCCGTGTTTTGACAACGGGCAGACGGCAAGGGCTTAAGCATTTAAGAAGCCACAGCCATCATGGACAGACTGTACTCGTTAAAAATTAATATTTTTTTACATATGTACATACACACACAAATATATATATATGTCATTAGAACAATCCAGAGGTCATGAGTTTAGTTATATTTCAATAACATTCCACATAAAAGTAACTATATATTCTATTTCACTTTCATGACTAAATAAGAGAGGAAAATATTTGAATATATTTTTTAGTCCTGACAATAATAAAAGCATTTGTAAACAACTACCACACATTCTGGAGATATATTAAGTTACTTAAATTATATTACTTATGGGAGACTTATGATAACACGTGAAGAACTAGCCATTGTTACAATGCTAAAATATAATATGAATCAGAATCTGTATTGTTCTTTGGAACATAAGTCCTGTGATTGTTTCTAATTTTTGCTAATAAAATATTGCTTTTATTAGATGAAAATAAGTTAAAATTGTAACTAAAAACTAACTAGTATTTTGTAAGTGAAGCTTGTCTTTATAACAATGCTAAGAGCTGCACCTGCAGGCTAAAACTATTTATCTAATTAAAAATAGTCTAAAAAAATAAAAGAAACTAAAAATATTTTTTCAATGTATTTTTTAGTCCTGGTGACCAAAAATCATTAAAAAAAAATCTAATTTATTTAAGTATATATTTAATTATAAGCAACACATATAAGCAAGTGTTTTTTAATCGTTTTCAATGTTATAAGACTATTAACATTAAGCTGATATTTTTCCAATGTTAATCTTAAAAAAACCCTAAAAAATATATATTTTGTCTTTAGGTACTTGTTCTTAATGTTAGAGGTTTAATATACAGAAGCCCTGCAATATAATAAATAATAAGATATTTTGTAGGAACCTGTAAGTCAAGAAAGCTCAAAGGGTAAGTCAATACAATGCATTAACTATTAACAACAGTGCTTCAGAAAATCTGAAGAGGGAGAATACATAAGTGCATACCACTTCAGACTAAATTACCGACCACTTACACAAGTATAATGCAATTAAGTCGCTGCAAGCTTTTGAAAATGGTAAAATTTAGTTTATACATGCACTCGTTAGACTTTTAGAGAGCTCTCTGTTAATATGCTCTTGTAAAACCTGTTTAGGAGAAATGTTTGCTTCTTTACATGCCAAAGGACTGTAAAGAGTCCCATACAAAAGAACAAAAGAAAAACAGACAGGCTCTTTTATGAGACAAATAGCACAATACTGCTCAAAAGTAAATCTTTATATGATATAATTATAAAACAAATGAGGTAATTGGGAAGCAGTGCACATGTACCACTTAAATGATTTCATTTTATCTTAGTTAGAGGCAGTAGTAACTGAATATCAGAGCTGATGTTTAACAGTTTATGGTAGTCTAAATAAAAAGTGCGATGTCTTGCAGTCAAGAGGAGGTGAAGTTCCTCCCACATCCTAGTTCAAATGTTCACTGCTGAAGTGCAAACCCTTGCCACAGCCCACTTAACATGTGTGAGTGAATTTGGCTAGAACATTTTTATCTTTAATAAAGTTATTTTCTGCACTATGTTGGTGTGCTCTCTGTCACTTGTAGTTTGATGCGGATTTCCAAGCCATGCTTTCATGATTCTGATGAAGGGGGCTTGCCCCTGAAACGCGCCAATCTTGGCTAACTGCGGCCGGTGGACGGTGATGTGACCGGAGTCTACCGTTTTGCATAGTCGGGGTGATACCACGTTGGGTTAACAGACAGTGTGGCCTCTTGTTTTTTGCTAAAGCCTGATGAAAACATTTGCTTGTGAGTACATTTATCCCTTGTTTTATTCATCCTAATAAACAATTTTACACATGGAGATGGCGCTCGGTTCCCTTTTGTTTTCCATGCTTTCAGAAAGTTACAAGATATGTGTGGTACCCTATGCAGATTATATAGCTGGACAATATATCCTTTACCTAAAGTTTAAATCGCCTTCGTGCACTTCAACTTCTGTTTCTGGTTTATCCTGACATCTTGTTTGTCTGCGCTGTGCTGAGATTGCTATTCCTTTTTGCCCTGGATTTTCATAATGCTCCTTTGATTAGGTCCTTTTTCCCCAGTAGTTCTCAAAACATTCTACATATTACCAAAAAATTAGACACTCTTCAAAGCAACAATCTCAGGTTTATTTGTGTCCTCTAACTGCCCACTGTTTGGGGAAACACTTTATTAGGGAGACTAGTGAACCCCATTATTGTCCACCTTTATCACTATTGTTCATCTATTGATTATTTAGAACCATATCTGTACAACCCAGTCTTATTCTATTACCTTGCTATAGCAAATACTTGCAAGCTTGGCATGCCCTAGCACACCTGTTGTGTACTGTGTTTAATTTGCAATTCACAGGGGGCATTGAGCTCCAATGAATGTTGTACCCATATCAATGGAGAAACTTTGAAAAATGCAGGACTAAACATGTGCCAATTTCTTTCATCAGTATCCATCAAAGCATCCCCAGCGGTATAGAAAGGTGAAAGCTTCAAATGGCTCAGTGAATACTTATATTGCCTATATTCTGTGTTAACCAAACAAATGTAGAAAATAGAACATGTAGATATCACACTAAAATGGAATACAATCCTTTGAACATTACTTGATAAATCAAATAGCTACTTTAAAAGACAGTAACCCTTAGTTATCAATCAGAAATCAACTTTCATCATTCTGACTTTAGAAAAAAAACTATAATCTAACTGACTGCTATTTTTTAAATATTTTGTTAATTCCATAGCATGGGGCCTTGCATGAACACCATTTTAAAGAAAATAAATCTCTTACCTGCATAAGCAATAATAAATCAGTTGCAATACCCAACACTACCTGTTTAATTTCTATTGCAACAAGTTGTTGTTTTTTTACTACGGTATCCCTACTGTCTGTTGTATTTGGTGTTATAACCATCTGCATTTACATGGGTGTTCTTGCTACTGTAGCTTAAAAATAGTGAGTAATCTTACATCTCTGGGTTTCTATATACCCAAATCAGAATTGGAAAGCTTTGCAAAAACTGTACTTGGAGCCTATAATCAATACAACAATTATATTTTCATTATCTCTTGACATCTATAAAGAAGGAAAAAGCTACCTGTCCCCTCAGTACTTATATTAAGGCAAAATACACATCTAAATGAAGTATGGGTCCTTGAGATTTATTTTTGTTTTAGGGTTACCAGAGGGCAGACAAAAAGACAGAGGCAAATCAAAGGAAAATATGATATTGCTACAGTCAGGCTGCAATGAAACAACAGTTACTACAGTCAGTATTGTACTAGCTATAGTTTGAAGATAAAATACATTATGCTATATATTATACAATTTGTAAGCGGCCTTCTGCATGTAATGTAATTTTGACTTTGTTGGTGCAGTATATTTTTTATTAAAAACTAGCTTTTAGAGTTTAAAAAATAAACGCACTTTCAGCACTTTATCTTTATTTTTCTTGACCCTGCAGCTTGCTGAAATAATATACCTGTGTTGCTGATAATCAAGACTTTCAGAAATGGGGACCTGCAGTCTGGCAGTAGTATATTTACATCTTCTCTTACTGCAGCAGCTGCTCCTGGTCACACTTTAAGGAGCTTAAAGGCAGACAATATGGATATTGTATTGGGATAAATAAGCAGTCTGACTCTTGTCTTCATGTAAATATTATTTTCAATGTGTGTTAAAAATGTTGCTTCTACATATAGTGCGTACATATGTACCATATGTTCATAAAATATGCAGGTTGTCATTCCTGCTCCTTTTAACAATGCAAAAGTGTGCATTTGCAAACCCACTAAAAATTATATACTTCCTGTGTGTTTGAAAGCTTATCTCAAGCTGTTAAATCAACTCTATTGGGGAGAAATGCAATTTAGCAGTGATAGCCCTTGAAAAAAGCATCTTTATACTTTCTTATCCAGCAGCCAATGAGCTATCTCTTGAAGAGTTCCTAGCACAAATAGTATTCCATACTTCTGGGTGTGCAGAATAGTGTGTCTTCAGTGGTTTATCCTGCAGTGGCATAGGATTGGCAGGAGGAACCGCAGCGGCCAGAGAGGGGCATGCTTTTCTACACACCAGAGGTATCCAGAGGTGTCACATAGTATCAGCAGTAGAAACTCATCAAGAAAGCAAATTTTTAGCTCACTACTAGGTAAGTATAAAGATGCTTCTGGAAGGGAATCAAAGCAGTTATGAAATACAGAATGCCATGAAGTAGCTAATCTGCAGATCTTTATATTTAATACAAAAACAAAGATCTAAAAGAATGCAAAAATAAAATCATCATGTCAAATAGCATTATATTTCATTATGCACCATTAAAGAACTCTGGGTAAAAAATATCTTAACCCTTGCAGTGGGGCTTCCCATGCTCATTTTGTCTAGGGAGCTAAAATATAACTCTTTTGATTTATCTCCCTAGACAAAATAAGCACTTAACTCTTGCAGTGCAGGTGAAGCCCCACTGCAAGTTTAATATTTTATTTGGCTTTCTTCCTAAACTCTAAATATGTTGTGGAGAGTCAGCAGGGCTGAGAGCAAAGAAGGGGTTAACTTGGGAGGGCAGGTACTTCCCCTACAGCCCTTCTTGTTAAAAGGTAACACAGGTGAGAGAGGAGTGGGGAAGCTGAGAGACAGACAGAAAGGTCTGGGTGTGTGTGGCTGCTCAGAAGCAAGTGGACTCTATCTTGGTGAGACCACCTAAACACACTACGCAGTGCAATCTTATTGAAGGACTTTATCTTTATGTTTGATGTTTGCTGAGGAAAGCCTTTTACTTTATCATTTTGCTGAAGAAAGCTGTTTGTTCTGTTACCGCTGGATGAAATAAAAACCGTTTATTTATATCGGACTGTGTTGAAGACGCATGTGTACCCCTGGGGTTCCCCACAATGTGTTTATGGACAATAAACAATGCTTTATCTTTAACACTGGAATCCTCACTAAAGTTATCCCAGTAATGCTTTCTAATTCTGCCAACATATATTACCAGGACTGTAGTTTATTTACACATTGTCAAAAGAGCATTAATACATATGTTTATCTGACAAGCTACTGCATTTGTTACATCAGTTAGTTATGTATGTAAATTCAATAGAGGAATGTCTATTCTTTCTAGTCTAGTTGTGAAGATTTTTGTGATTTTCTATGAAATCGACATTTCCGTCTCTTCTTTTCTTAATTTCTTCTCTCTGCAAAGAAAACAATAACAGAAAAAGAATAAAAAATAACGGAAAAGAAAAATTAACATGTCAAAGCAGATATACTCTATAATTCACTTTCTTAATAAGTTAGTAACAAATGACAAAATTCACTAAGCTGAAATTGTTTACCATGAAAAAATTGCATAGAAAATATGTATAAAATGTGTCCGTAACTTGCTGAAAGCTATCTATATAAACATTATAAATGTAACTTGGAGGTTTTAGGTGCATATATTCTAAAAAGTGTGTACAATGTCTGCATTGGGCTGCTGTATTTGATACTTGATATTTTATTATATATAATGCAGGGTGTATTGTACCAGAGGCACGCCAAACCTTTTGATGCCCCAAGGAAAATTTGATTTGGGTTCTCTTAATTAAAGTAATAATTATACTTGTGACTGCACCCACATTTATGCTTCAAGTTGTAGTAGTTTTTTACAGAAAAGTTTTTAAAATTAACATTATACAGTTCAGACATGGGAATTACCCATTTTCAGTTGAAAGTATATTTAAACCAAAACATCGCAATCTCATATATATAACATCTTGTATGCATCACGCATACTGTATATACAACATCATGGAGGTGGGCTTTCTTCCATGGCACCGTATATATGCACATGTGTTTGTGCTGGGGCATGCCAGATTGACCAATCACAGTTTTAATAGTTTTAGAACCCTCCCTTGTACTGTTTCTCCTCTGTAAATAGAAAAATATACATTGTATATTTTGTCTCTTTGCTAGAGGAGAATTTTGTAAAAGTAAAATCAGTAAAAAAACTAAAAAAGATAAAATTGTTAGATCTGGGTTTTATCTAGGTTAGTGTCAGCGTTAGTGCCAAGGCCATTGTCAGTGTTATTGTCAGTGTTTTGTTTGGTAGGAATAAAAAAAAAAAGGTTTTATAATTTTTGTCATTGCGTTAGGAGTCTATTTAAAAAAAATCCACCCTGCAAATCTCCATGACCATTCATTTTGAGTTCTAGGGCGAGGGAGGTAAGAGAGGAGGGGGGAGAAGGTGAGAGAGAAAGAGGGGGAAGGGGGCGAGAGAGAGAGGGAAGGGGGAGAGGGAGAGAGAGACAGTGTTACCAAATGTGCAAAAATTGTCATCGCCTTTGACACATTGTATATTCTTCACTTTTAGCATTTCCTCCTTCACCTGCTGTCAAAGTGGCTACAGAGATTACTTTTTTCAACTCCCAATATTGCAAACATGCTCAACCTCCATTCACGTATTCCCTACCTCCCAGTGGTGTAGCGTGGGTTTTAGGCTCCTGGGGCAAGGCAAGTATTGCACCCATCTGCCCCATGCACCGTTAGCACTCCCTGGGTCCCTTCAACCAGTGCAATATAGAACCCCTTAGAACCCACGAAGCACAGATACATGCATACACACACATACATACATACATACACAGTCACATACACATACATGCATAGAGTCACTAACTTTGTGTGCACACAGTCTGACTGGCTCATCTGGCTGCAATCTCTTAATCTTATGTGTGTCCCAACTCCTGCTCCTGGGAAGTGCCAGTACCCTTGTTTCCCCATCTCCAAAGAAAATTAACAAAATAGTAGAGTTCTATATGAAGTAGTGGTTAACATGGTTGCCAGGCCCTCCATCTTTTACCTCAGATGTCCAGACCACTTTTGCAATTTTTCACTAGCAGATTTCAGAGTTTGTAAAATACCTTGCAAACCATATATTGTCTAAAAGCACAGGACCAATAGAATAAAAAGATGGTGCTACTGATTTTGTAGGTCCTCTGCTAGTTGCACAAATGTTTATCAAAATTATATTTTTTATCAAAATACACTGAAATAAAGCACACAAAAACATAAAATAACTTACAAAATTCCTACTAAATCTAAAGCATAAAACTATTTGTACAGTTTAAATTTCCTCTTTGGAGACATACAGTATTATTGGCCTAAACAGACCCCAGATGTATATTCTTTGTAATAGAGAAAGAGATCAAGGACACAGAGTCCTCAAACTCCATCTCTCACTGCTGCCCAGAAGTTAATACTGAACACGGAATTGCTCAGCAGCGTGTTCCTCCATGTCCATTCACAAACTGGAAGAGGTAGGCAGTGGACAGCACAGGATGGAGGAGGGCACACTATGCGGCAGTGGTGTCAGGGGTATCAAATTTTTTATTAAATGGCTGCAATCATTGGTTTGTCAGCTGCTGACTACAGCTATTTATTAATTAGCAGGGTCTAGGGAACCCTTCAGTCTAAATTAGGACCCCACCTGGACCTCCTCCCACTGGACCAGCACTGCCACTGATTCGTCCCTGCTCTCTCCGGCACAGTGAGTAAGGGCAGATTTCGGGGGGGGGATTTATTAAGCAATTATGTATTGTTTGCACTGTATTAGCAGTATATACTCTACATATAGAGTACATACTGCTAATACAGTGCAGACATACATAATAACATGAATGGATTAAATGATCTGTATGTAGCCCTGTACTAGGGATCATTTAACCCATTCATGTTGGCAGAGGATAATTGTAAATGTATTGTTGCAGGCACTCTATATGTACATGTACTATATACTACATATAGAATGCACTGAACAATAGTTTTACAATTATCTTCTGCTAATATGAATGGGTTAAATGATCCGTAGTACATGATATGTAGCCCTGTACTACGGATCATTTAACCCGTTCATGTTAGCAGTGCAAAATTGTATAGCTATATGCACTGTACATATACAGCACAAATATCCCGTACATTGCAGCAATAGATTTACAATAATCCCCTGCTAACATGAATAGGTTAAATGATCCATAGTACAACTACATGTTATGTACTATTATGTAGTATGGATCATGATTTAACTTATTCATGTTAGCAGGGGATAATTGTAACTCTATTATGTGCTGTATATGTATTATGGATCATGATTTCACCTATTCATGTTAGCAGGGCAGAATTGTGAGCGCCTCCCACAAGCTGAGCACCGAGATGCGATGCAGCGATCCTGCCCAGCGCCGACTACAAGAGGCACCGCGTGAGGCTACGGGGATCGGAGTGAAACTGTGAGTAAGGGAAGCTGGGACGGGGCTGGCTGTAAATCTATTGCTATAGTGTACTGGACGTGTGTAATGTATATGTAGTACATATATACAGCACACACCTCCACTACACTCCAGCAATAGAGTTACAATTCTCCACTGCTAACATGAATAGGTTAAACCATGATCCATAGTACATAACATGTAGTTGTACTATGGATCATTTAAAGTCACCTGTCCCTTTAAGAAAAAGTATCGGTAATTGGTATCGGCAAGTACATGAGGGGATGTACTTGTACTTGGGCCTGAAAAAGTGGCATCGGGACATCCCTACCTTCAGCTATAAGTTCATGTTCCCTGAAACGACCATGAGCTTATAGCAGAAAGGAATGCAGCCACACTAAAAGTTACTTAGCAGCCCATCTGCAAACATTTCTGTTCTGCCATAACCCTGACGTCAGTGGCAGTGAAACGGTTACGGCCTAACTGCAGACAAAATGTGATTACCATGATTGTTATTAACAACTTTTTCAGCCTCCCCAAAAAAACAATTCCCACACACACACCTTTCAAGTATATTTTTAAAAATGATGAACAAACCTGAATCTATCTTAACATGACCTTGCATGGTGCCTCTTCCAAGAGTGGAGACCAAAGATCAGAAGCTGCAGTGAAGGCCTGCTGACTGATGTTGTTGCTGTCCTTAATGTTGTGACCTTACGACAGTGCTGCATAAAGCCTTAAGAACCCTGTGAGAACCTTCTGATAGACTCTTCTGCCAGCCAATGGACAGTGGCCATGTGACCAGGGAGTAATGTGGGCAGTGCAAAAAGCTACCTGCCCGCACTACAGAATAGAAGAAAAAATGCTCAAACCCAGCCTGTCACATAACTTCAGTTTAGTTATTTTATTTATTACACAGTACTTTACATGGAATTCTTTCACATTAGTCCCTGCTCTTAAGGAGCTTACAATCTTAGGTTTCTATCTCATATAACACATACTGGGACCAATTTATACTAGAGCCACTTAACCTACCATCATGTCTGGAGTGTGGAAGGAAACAAGAGTACCCAGAGGAAACCCATGCAAGCACAGGGACAAAATGCAGATAGGGTAAAGGCTGGGATTTGAACCATTGGCCCCAGTGCTGCAAGATAGGAATGCTAACCACTAAGCTGGCCAAGTAGAGGTTGCAAGTTTTTGTTTTTAAAGCAGAGATTGACTTTAAACCACTTACTTCAGTGCCTTTTAGCAGTTATCTGTGCAGTTTTTCCCATCAGGAAACACATCTACAGAGTTGATTTTAGGAGTCTATAAAGTACTATACATACCATCAGTTTACTCTTGTAAATTACATTTGAAAAATACATTTAATAAGATATCTTTATAGAATTGTTTTCAGTTTGCAAAACAGTTTAGTGAATGTCTGTAGCCTGCAAATAATTGCTTCAATATTCTGACATCACAGCATGACCTTAGATTAGTAATTTTCAGTGTATCATATTTTTCAAGATCTACAAATTACATTGTAAGCAGTCTGAGTACTCATTATTTCTGAGTATTGTTCTATTATCTGAAGTACCGTGTACAATGAGATTGCATTGTTTCGGTGATTGCTTGCCAACTCAGCAGCTTCTGTACTCTCTGGGAATCCTTCAGTCAAAAGGTTAAACAGTCTAATCGATTAATAATAAAATCATTACTTCCTCTCTTTTGAATCTGCCCAGAGCTGAAAGATGCCTTTTAAAAGATTTTTTCACATTCCTAGCCTGTTAAATATCTGGGATTTTTCATACGCTGTATGAAAAAGAAAACCCGTTATGGGAGGGAAATTATGATTAGACAACAAAGCTTTAGCTTATATCACTTTAGCCTATTTGTCTATAAGCTTTAGCTTATAGACAACAAAGCAAAGCTTTAGACTATCAAGCCTTACAATTTTATTATATGCCTTTTACTGCAGCCTAACACACATAAGGGCCGAGAGGCACACAGGTCATTTGTTCATTATCCAGTTATCAAAGCCAGCAGCCCTATTTTATCTCAGTAGAAAGTAAAGGTTTTTGATTTTTAAGCAATATCCTGCAGAACTGCTGGAATTTTCTTAACATATACACTAATTAAAACATCAAGAACTAGTATGTGTTCTTGCCTATAACACTTCATCTTAAATGCTCAGCATTTCCTGCACACTAGCTGTAGTCTAAAATCAGGTTGACAGTCACAGTGCCTAAATGAGTAAATCAGTCATTGACTGTGAGTGTCCATTCAGACGTTTGTGTTCTTGAGTATTGGATTAATGCACAGGTGTTAATGCACATTGTGCTACATGTCAAAATGTGTTGCGTTGAGGTAGATCATTCACTTTAAATGTACAGCCAAAACGCAAGAAAAGACTAAAAATGGACAAGCATAATTTTTTCAAATGCAGTGTACCACAACACACAGTAGTGTGTTACTGTGCAGTGTAGTGCACTACAATGTATGCTGCATCACCTCAGTGTGTTGGGGTGCCATTTAAAATAAGGTGCACTGCAATGTGCTAAGGCATGTAATATGCAATAATGTGCACTGTGGAAACATGTGAAAATTAAGACATATGCTGGCGTTACGTTTTCAGCTGAGAGGACATGAAAACTTGTGCCTCCTAGTCCACATCATCGGAGCAGACGATTATTGGAGACAGGGTGACTGGTAACCACAGGTATTTGCAGTGTAAGGCAGCATAGTACACAGAATTATTTCCATTAGAGGAAATATACCTAATGACCTATGTCCCCTGTGTCTATTTAAAAGACAGCTTTTCATGTCTGGTGCACTTTGATAAAGGTACATGTTTTAGTTTAGTTCTAGGAATCATGTCATAGCTTGCAGATAAAAGCTATATAAAAACAGTTGCAGGTTTGTGTCATTTGCAAGTGGTATGTTTAAGCCACAGATTTATAGTTACCAGTAATACACATTTTATTGCAATTGTACTTTTTTTGGAATTTGAAGGTAAATGTGTCTAGATATCTGTTAATTACTAGATCAATCTTCAGGGCCAGGGCCATAGTCCTAGAGTAGGACTATGCCTATTGGCAGCAAGGGCAAATATGCAGATTTTCCTTATATAGTTATCTGCTACACATTTTTCCACCATCATCTTTACAGTACAGTCAAAGGAAGTATCAAGTATTTATCAAAAAAAAAGTAAAAATGTTTTAAAGCTATTTCAAATGCTGATTAAATCTCTTACAACGGATGCTGCACCTTGATATTTAAAAATGTTTTAGTTTCCTGCAGTACTGACCCTGATATCCTGTTTTAGTGTGGCTCCTTTGCCTTGCAGGGTCCTACAGGGTCACCCTTGTGTATGCTAGTGAGCTGTGTGTGTCTCTGCAAACACAGAGGCAGGGCAGGGCAAACCAAACTCCCTACTCCTCCTTCTTTCCTCCTTCCATCTCCATGTTGCTAGATAGGAAGCTCCTGGAGACTAATTTCACCTTTGTGATCTTGTGATACTCAAATGGAAGTTCAGGGAAGCTAAGCTGAAAGTTGTAGTCAGCTGTTTGGAGACATGATTACTTGTTTGGACAAAAATGTAAACAAATAAATTGCCCAGCCATATATATTTGTTTGACACGCTATTGAAAAAAAAATAGATTTCAGTACTACTTTAAGTGATATTTAGTTATCTACAACATTGCTGGGCAAGGCAAGCTTTTATATGCCTGCTGGGTGCCAAAGTGTGGCTATTGTATGAGGCTCACTTTCTTTCTTTCAAAGCAATGGTTTTTTTTTCATGAATATCTGTATCATTAAAACTAGCTGTCAGTCCTCTTAGTATTAAGCTAGTCTTGCTATATTACATTTTTAAGTAGGATTCCACTGTAACATAATTTGCTAAAAAAGGAAATACATGTAGGAGATGGTTAAATCCAGCAAATGTATCTATATCTTTCATGCAAGTATGTATTAACATAACATGAACTTGATAAGAAGACAATCATGTATGTTGTTGGTTAGACAGAGTACGGTAATTATATGACAAGAACCTTTCACCTTTCTGAATTTCATAGCAGTGTATTCCACATCCAGGAAGCCGCATTTTGCAAAACTAAATGACCTGTGTATTATAACAGTAATTTAGTAATGCAGTGTGAATAACCAATAATACACTAACCTTTACAATGGCACTTTATAATCTAATCACTGTGTATATACAGTAGTTGGTTTCCTTTTTTCCTATTTCTATGTTGTTATTTGATTTCATTAAAAGCAATATGAAAATAAGATTTCTCCAGTGCAATAATAAAACTGGTCCCGCTGTCAATTCCTATTATGTTCAATGAGAGAAAGCTAAAGAGAGCAGTCCCATTTTCTTTTATAAGCCTCAAGGAAACACAGAATTTGATGGCAGATAAGGCAAACTTTAATCATGTCACCCATTTCCTTATCAGTTTAAGAACATTGCACCATTTGAGTCATTGCTAATGTTGAAGATGCAATATACTGTGCTGTACAAGCTTGTGGGGTGAAGTAAAATATGAAGGACAACATATTAGGAGTAAGGTGTGTGGAGCAGACAGACTATAATTTAGAGAAGCTGTTAAGTGTGTTGCTCTATATCCTAGAAAGCTGTTAAGATTCTGGTTCTTGGAAGGGCAAGCTGCACGTGCATTTAAGATAAATTCAAGGGTAGGGCTATCTGATCTCCTTTTCTGATGTATCTGTCATTATTTAGTGTGCACAACATGGCAAGATATTTTAACAGAAAAACCAGCATGTTATGTGATAAGAAGTTCCTCTTGAAATACACCTTAATACACACACACACTATATTGCCAAAAGTATTGGGACGCCTGCCTTTACACGCACATGAACTTTAATGGCATCTCAGTCTTAGTCCGTAGGGTTCAATATTGCGTTGGCCCACCCGTTGCAGCTATAATAGGTTCAACTCTTCTGGGAAGGCCATCTACAAACTTTAGGAGTGTGTCTATAGGAATGTTTGACCATTCTTCCAGAAGCACATTTGTGAGGTCAGGTACTGAAGTTGGACGAGAAGGCCTGACTTGCAGTCTCCACTCTAATTCATCCCAAAGGTGTTGTATCGGATTGAGGTCAGGACTCTGTGCAGGCCAGTCAAGTTCCTCCACCTCAAACTCGCTCATCCATGTCTTTATGGATCTTGCTTTTTGCACTGGTGCACAGTCATGTTGGAACAGGAAGGGGCTATCCCCAAACTGTTCCCACAAAGTTGGGAGCATGAAATTGTCCAAAATGTCATAGTATGCTGATGCCTTAAGAGTGCCCTTCAATGGAACTAAGGGGCCAAGCTCAACCCCTTAAAAACAACCCTGCACCAAACTTTACACTTGGCACAATGCAATCAGGCAAGTACCATTCTCCTGGCAATGACCAAACCCAGACGAGTCCATCAGATTGCCAGACAGAGAAGTGTGATTCGTCACTCCAGAGAAAACATCTCCAATTCTCTAGTGTCCAGTGGCGACATGCTTTACACCACTGCATCCCACCCTTTGCATTGCATTTGGTGATGTAAGGCTTGGATGCAGCTGCTCGGCCATGGAAACCCATTCCATGAAGCTCTCTATGCACTGTTGTTGTGTCAATCTGAAGGCCACACGAAATTTAGAGGTCTATAGCTATTCTCTGCAGAAAGTTGGCTACTTCTGCGCACTGTGCGCTTCACTATGCGCTGACCCCGCTCTGTCATTTTACGTGGCCTACTACTTCAAGGCTGAGTTGCTGTTGTTCCTAGTTGCTTCCACTTTGTTATAATATCACTAACAATTGACCGTGGGATATTTAGTAGCAAGGAAATTTCACGGATGGACTTATTGCACAGGTGGCAACCTATCACGGTACCACGCTAGAATTCACTGAGCTCCTGAGAGTGACCCATTCTTTCACAAATGTTTGTAGAAGCAGTCTACATGCCTAGGTGCTTGATTTTATACACCTGTGGAAATCCAATGTTTTGGAGGGGTGTCCCAATACTTTTGGCAATATAGTTTATATCCACTCACCTGCTGATTGTATGGTATAACTTTTGCATGGCCACTACATGTAGAATCTATAATAAAACCCATGGAAATAGCAAGTATTTGAAAATGAGAAAGTCTCAACACAACCATCAAACATTGCTTTTATCCAAATATTAAAACAACAAATTAAGGATTACCTTTTAAGGTTCTTACAGCTGTAAAATAAGTGCATCTTTTTAGATATAGCCTATTCCCTGGCATAGCCTGATGCTTGTAAATATTAACATGAGTGCATTTAAATGCATACTGTCTACCTGGACATTCCTCTCTTTTGATGCACTGCCAAAGTGTCAAATTCAGATGTTTGGATTTGCCTGAAAATATATATTCATCTGCCATTGTACAGGGTCCCTAAAGGAATTTTTTTTGGGTACAGGTGTCTGCTATGAGATTAGTTATACCATCTCTTGTGAAAATTTTAGAATGTGAGTGTAAACTTTCTGTAAAAAGAAGCACTTCAAAAATCCAAATCTTATTATCACAACATAAAGAGACAGACCTGGTGACAAAACATGCAGCCAAGTTGGGAAGGAGAGGAATGCAGATCCTGATGTTATGTTGTCTATACACCTCAGTATTAGTAGTGCTTAGTGAAATGTTTTTAACAATAAAAAAAATATATAATATTTTGTAGTGACAGATGATAGTAGCACCAGCAGAAGCTAGTAGTGAACACAATATCAGCAGCTTGTGATGATGTGTAATGGATCCACCCCAGAAAAAAATAAATAATTATGGATATTTAGAAAGACATGTATAATTGACACATTGCATTATTGTGCACAACTGCCATAAATTGGCAGTTCTCTGATAGACTGGTGCTTGTTAGCAGGCCAGCTCTGGGATCCTGGGTGACATCAATGACCAAATATGAATCCCTTGTCCCCATCAACTTGACATATGCCTGTGCATTTACCTTTTTGCATTGAGTTCAGCATTTAAAGGATGGAATGTTTCCTTATAGGAAGGTAGCAAAACAACTAGTGTAAGGAGAGGTTGTGCTGTCTTTCCAATGCAACTAGCAGATAATTCTGTGCAGTGTCTCCAAAGACATGGAATATGGAGATTATTATCAATGACCATGGCGTTCAGTTGTGGACAATATGGTTACATCACCAGACAATTTGATTTGCAGATAGGTGGCTCGGTGCTTTTTTTCAAGACTCATGGGGGCAGCATCTGATTTTTCAGTGGACTTATATAGAGGGATGCACTCAATTTATGGGTCAGTGAAGAGTGTCAGATTGTAAGGTGGAAGTGGAGAAGCAAGTTATTCATTTGTATACTGAGCTTGTTCTGTCCTGTCATAGAGGTGTAACAAAGTTTACCAATACCAGCAGGACTAGTATTAGAGCCTTGATTGTAAAGCCTTCCTGTCATAAAGCTTACTATAAAATTGCAAAAAGGCTTCTGTGATAGTTTCATAAGATATTTATAAGGTGTAAAAAACATTATACATCCTACGTAAAAGGGATTTATTCTTGTCTGGCCAGAAAGGCTTGCAGCAGGCCATTTTTGTTTTTTCTTAATTCTAAGACAAAAGCAAAAACAAACACATGTTTAATGCTCTTCAAAATAGGAAACTAATTAAATAATGTCATTATATACATTAGTGGAACAAAGAACAGACAAAAAAACACATTTCACATGAAAAATAGTTATCTGTAATATATTATAATGCATCTTCTTAAAATACATTACTGATTTTATCTATATCCAATATCTAAATGCAGGATTCTTGCTAAGTCCTGTCAGTACATTCCAAATAGAGGTACACTCATAATTTAAACATATGCAGACTGCAACTGCTTTACTTATAGGTAGTTTGGTAACAAGCTGATACATGGTAAACTGATGCCTGAGATTAAAGACCAGATTACTGTGGAAAGTGAACAAAGATAAGAGAAACTTCTTCAGCCCTAACTTCACCAGCACCCTATTGTTTGCTGTAGGAGTATCAATGCCAATATTTCAGTACATTGAACATGATAATGCACCTGCTACATGTACAGTGCAATGCACTACCATTCATTGTAATTGACACCCCAACACATTGTACAGCAGAGCACAACACACAATGCACTACAGCATAGCACAAAACACATACCATGTGCCGTGGTGTGCTGCATTGCCATAAAGAGTCATATGCATTTTTTAGTCCATTGTGATGTGTTGGAAACTCAGTCAAAATGAATGGGCTGCCAATACAAAAACATGCCATAGCACTCATTAACCACCTCCTGTCCGCCAAACATTCAGAAATTGCTGGACAGGAGTCTTCTGGATGTGGGTGGGCATCTTTAAACGTCCTTCGTGCGTGCGTGCGGGAAACTGCCAGAATTTAAAACAGCCAGCGATTGCTGTTTACATACAAGCGGTCCGGCGTCTGTAAAGACGCTTGTATGCTGCATCTCTCTGTGCACCTCCCCTTATCTCTCCTCATCTTCACCGTCCCTGCCACCATCGTCCCAGCGATCCCGGGCATCTGATCTGGAACCTGCAGTGTGGCTCCGTGCACAAAGAACGGAGGGAGGTCAGTACACGATCTCCCTCCGCTCTCCTCCCCAGTCTCTGAATGCAGGAATTGATGTTTACTACATCACTTCCGCATTCATCTGTCACTCTCCGGCTACAGAAGCCAGAGAGAAGCTGATGAAGCAGATCTGTGCTTCATCAGCTTCTTTGGGGGTCCCTAGGTGACATTAGGGGTCTTAGAGACCCCTGATGTCTCCATAAAGAGGACATGTCACTGTAATTTGATATCACATAGGGGATTCTTATCTCTCTATGTGATAACAATAAAGTTAAATGAAAAAAAAAATTAAATACAAACAAATTGGTCACAAAATAAATAAAATTGACATGCACATACAAAAACCCACAAAAAAAATTTAAAAGTCCCCCACCCCCGCATAGATGAGCAAAAATGTGCAAAAACAATGATTGCGCCAATTACGCAGCACCTGTTACATATCATTGCGATTGTCAGAGTGTGAGCAATAATTTTAGGGCCATTAATCACTGTTAACACTAAACTGATGAGTGGTAAAATCTTTTAAATTGTTGCCTATGGCCAATTTTGGGTATGGTAGTTTTTTTGTGATTTCATGGGTGTGTGCAATTTTAAGGCTTGGCATGTTTGGTGTATATTTGCCCGACGTGACCCCGTCTTTTATATTTTACCAAAAAATTGGGTAATAATAAATGTCTCCTAACATAATAAAGGGAAAACTGTTTTTTTTTCAGTACCTTTTTTGTTATATAGTAAAAAATAAAAGTGGTGATTAAATACCACAAAAAGAAAGCTCTATCTGTCCTCAAAAAACGGTATAAAATTAATTTCAGTAAAATGTTGCATGACGGAATAAATGTCAGTCAAAGTACTGCAGCGCTGAATACTGAAAAGGGTCCTGGACAGGAAGGGGGTGTAAACACTGCAGTCAGCAAGTGGTTAAAGTGATGTTAAACTTAAAAGGTTTTAAAGCTATTTAAAATGCTGATTAAATCACTTACAATAGATGCTGCTCCTTGATGTTTAAAAGTTTTAGATTCCTACAGAATCAACTGGGCACTCTTGTTGTGGTAGAAAACTGTGCGTGTCTCCACTAACACACATGGACTGCAAGGCAGTCCACTACCCCGCTCCCTACCTTCTTCCTCATTTCTTCTCCAATCTCCAAGCCAGTAGAAGGATAAATGCTGGAGATTGTGATGTCCTTTGTGATCTTGTACTGGACATAAAGTTCAGGGAAGCTGAGCTGAGCTGAGCTGAGAGACTTGGAGCTAGCTGTTTGGTAACATGATGACTTTAAATGCTTAAACAAAATGTAAAGAACTACTTTGCTGGGTAATGTATATTTGTTTGATCTCGATTCATTATTGAAAAATAGTTTGAAACGCTTACTACTTTACAGCATGTTCATTAATGCACTGAAATAAATGCTGAAGTGTGAATGGGCTCTTATCCTTAACCATTAAGCACAAATGTATACTAAGTATTAAAAGCTGAAAAACCTGAAATGTGCATGGTGATCTATAAAAGGTAGTACACAGAAAACTGGTGTGAAAGGGAAACAGTAAACCAAAGCAACCAATCAGACTGATTCAGGTATGTTGCTCAGGACAATTGCCCCAGATTTTACTGTATTTGTAAACTAACCTTACACTAACTCTAGAGACTGCCATGATGATCCAGCACTCTACATTAGATGTATATTTATTATTTTTACACAATAGCTCAACTAAAGAAGAATTTAAGAACTGCTCTTTGCTAGCTGTTAAGGCTATCATGTGCCATTCACTATTTTATCACTGTCCATTCTATAATTCAGTTGACAGCTAAATTGTCAGTGGATTCCACTCATGTAAATGCCCCTCTTTACTAATGTTAAGGGATAGCAAGTACATTATAGTGGTGGTAAAGTGAATTAAATACAACCAGACATGGAGATGAAAAAAATTCCCATCCTTTTGCAGGCTTGTAACCCATTTACTCCAGTGACAGTATAATTTTATCAACATCCAGTTCTTCGATCTATGCTGCTTTAACACTTTGGTATTTTTTTTACACGCATTTTCTGGTAACAAAGAAAGTCATTTATTGATCCAATCTGATTTTTTTCTCAGTTGCAGCCTGATCTTTTCAGGAGAATTGCTGACCACAGCATAAAGCTAATTGCATTTTTTTTTTCATTTTGACAGACCGGGCCTGGTAACCCTTCACTGATCCATGTAACTGCTTTGTGTGCATTACAAATAATACGCTACAGAATTGTTCTCTGTTTTACCAAATTCTACACACCTGTCTTCCTACGAAGGCAAGAATGCATATGTCATCACTTTCTTTGGGAAACCAAGCAGATGACTAAAATTGTTTCTCACTGCTAATTCCCCTTTGAGCAGAGATAAGCGGCTTTGTTTGGATGTAAATGAAACATTAGGGTATTAGCTGTCAAGGCAGAAGTATTGGGGAAGCTGAGATTTTATCGGCAGTTGTTACATTTTGGGCAATAAATTGTTTTGTTGGATTGAATACTAATCTCTTTAAAGCTCATTAAGGTAAATGCTTGAAGCAGCAAAACAAACGTACAGACCAAAGAATATTACCTTCCTTTGGAAATATAAAAAATAGGTTTCAATGCATGGACAAAAACGATTACATCTCATCATATGCTGTAGTGGTATAAAGAAATGGCATATTGTCGCTGAAAAACAGAAAACATGATTATGGTTTTTTGTTTTTTTTAACTGAGCATACAATGAATGGTAAGAAGTGGTGTTGTTTGATTTGTTCATTGCCCACAGAGGCTTAATTATTATAAAAGATGAACTCTGGGTAAACAAAAACTTGAAATATATTTCTTAATAGCCATAAAGGATATATATATCAACTTTGTGGGCCCCAAATGCCTATGCAAACCCAAATATTACCTTGTAAAAGTAGCAGTGACATAATCACTATGTTGCACCTGTGCAGAGAGCAGAGCAGTGGGGGAAGACACAGTGCAGGTGCCCTAAAGAAAACTACAGCAGGCAGATTCAAGACCAGTCACCCTGCACAATGAAAGATCAGCAGTGGCCAATTTTCTATTACAGGAAACCACCGCAAAGGCAAAATTCAGGAGTTGTTTTGTGCTAGATTACTGAACAGAACTGAAAAAAATACACAAACATTCACCAATATTCAAGTAAGAATACACATGCCTCTTGTAGTTAGATACTATTTGTGTATCCTGGATTTCAGCTTTAATAATGCTGAAAAAAAGTATTTTACCCCCGAAAATATTAGCCTAAAAAAAGGGATTGGTATACTCATTACACCTACATACCCATGGCTGGGGTGCAGACCATGTTGAAATCAGCCTATATGCCCTTTGGTAGCATAGGGTGCATTGAGAAGAGTCCAAAAGAAAGCCCCACATGCAAAGCATCACTGCTGACACCAGCCTTTCTTGGCACCTCTTTTGCCCTGGAGCAAGTGTTTATATTAAGCAAAGTTATGTGCTAACTTACCTTAACCGATGATTGTAACCCCTTACTCAATCATCAGTGTCACAAGTTAGCACCACTTTTTCAATTTCATTAAAATGTAAGCCAAAAAGACTCCTTAAAGTGTAGGAGGCTCTGTTTTCATTATACCAATCTAAGCAATCTCAGTGTTTTATCAAGGAAAGGCTACAATATATGTATGTACCTTTAGGCACGGATGAGACTAAGAAATTTTGCACAAAAAAAAAACCTTTTTTTGCAGGGGATGCCAGTAATTTGACTGTTAGTTCAGACTTCTGAGAAAAGCAGTGAACCTATTCACACATACACAAAAAAGAAAGGCGGACAAGAACATTGTATCATTGCAGTTTTTACTGTGCATCTTTGATCTACCCAGACATGCCTGAAATACATTTTGACTTCTCAATTCTGGTAACATCTGTTTCTAAAAGGGGCTCCTATTTCATGGAAAGCTGCTAAACACAAGCCATTTGATTATACCAAGGGTTTGTGTTTCTCTTGTTGGGGAATCTGTATCCATTGCCTCACTCCCATCTCTCTTTAGGAAGCAAGTCCATTATAGCATAGATACAGAAAATCCATAAAAAGCCATATCTGACCATTCATGTGAAGAGTGAAATCCTCCCCACATCACCCACACTAATAGAAGAGTCCATGTCAGTTTAAACAATTCGCAAATGGTCAGGGTAAATCTTTTTTGCCACACTCAGACTGCAATGCTCAGCATACTAAACTAAAATGACCTAAAAACCCTGCAAAATCTTGGGCACTTGACCTAAACAAGTTAATATTAATTCTGTCCTATTTAATCATATTGTTTTTGTTAATAAAACAATGTTAAATATATTTCTGCAAGGTAGCAGTGCAAACATTCAGACAGGTGGAAGCAACAAGCAGCTCCAACCATAACAATTGTGGACAATGCAGCTGCTGCACCCTGAATTTTCCTCATTGAGTATTCCCTTTATTAAGAGTGAAAAATGGTCATTATATCATTGTAGATATAACATTTGTGTTCTCACTTGCTAACATACTGAAATGTACAAATAAATGTACGCATGTAGACATCGTATTAATGACTTTGTGTAGAGGACAATACCATCACAGGAACTACCTGAGTGAAATTACATTTTTATTCTAGCACATTTTCTTTTATTTCACATCAGGCTCTGTAGTTGAAAACAATAAAAGCCTTTTTCTTGTATAATGTGGCTGATATGGCCGTTATGTTTTGTCCTTCCTAGGCTGCAGTGTATAAAATATTTATACCTAGGACATTCTATAGTATTTTATTCCATAGAGCTAAATCTTTTTGGTGGTATAAATATATAGTCTGTCATGCATTTCTTACTTTCTGTCAAATATATTATGCTTATGTTTTACAGACAAGTTGATACATATTTGGATCACTGTGATCAGAAAATGTTACAAATCTTTAATGATTATATGATAATGTCAGTAGCTAGTAAATGTTGCAAATATTAAAAATAAAATACTATTCTGTGAATCAATAGGAATGCATTGATGTCTCATATATAGCACTCTGTTTAGTGATCTGTAATTATGTAAAGATAAGACTTTTAATAGAGAAAAAAATCAGAAATTATTATTACAGAATCAGTAGAAAGATTGACACACCCATAGCCAGTTTATATTTGTAGTTAATCTGGGCATACATATTTATTAGTAATATTGTATTTAGTTATATTGCATCTCTACCTTTCATCTTAGTTTCACATCTGTCATAAAGACATCATCAAAGAGTTATATCCACCCACAAACATTAATGACATTTCCAGATACAATGCTTATGAAAGAACGATATAGCAGTGGGTTCAGGTTTACAACTCTATCCTTGTTCATAGTAACATGGGCTGAAGCAGGGGTCAAAGCTAGACCTGTGGTATGGGGGAAACACCCAAAAACAGATCAGAAAGAGAATAGATCTGTATTAGCTGTTGTGAGCCCGATGCTCCACACAACATTTGGGACTCTGTAAATATGAAGTGCTCTTATTTACCACTTTTGTGAAGACTGTCTGAAGACCGTCCTAAAGTGGCCCAAACAGGATTCTGACATCAGGCTAGAAAGTGTGCATTGTCCATTTTTCAAGCATTCTTTGTGAAGTTTTGGCTAACCATCACAGCTATTCTCATCTGTGTGGGGCATTTCTATTATTTAAAACTGCATAACCGCATCGGGTATTAGAAGTCAACAAAGGCAAGAATAAAGCTTATTTTGTTTAGTAAATCCATCCCAAAATGCACACCTCTGGCATCATAATAGGGGCAAAGGTAATGGGGTTTACTTATGAAAGGAATAGAGACTGATCATTTAAAGCACAATTCCAGCTTTATTTTTTTTCACTGTTGCCAAGCACATTTTAAAACAAAATCCAACTCATTGCAATACTCACCTCCTCTCTGCACTGTTCACGCAGACTCACCACCCCAAGCTCCAGCATCACCCTTCTTCTAGGCTAAATGATGGCCATTGTCATTCAACTCACTTCCTGTGAGCCAAACTGTTAAGGACACCTGTTCTAAGGGTACATTATCAAGCTGCCCTTGGCTCAAAGGAGAATGTTGCAGAGAACAGCACCACATCATTATATGCGCACATTCCCTGCAGCATTCAGAGCCTACCCACTGCCAAGGACATATGAGGAGGAAGAGTGACCCACTAGTCACATGACTGGAGTGAGAACATCTGCAAAAAAGGGGGGTAATGGGAGTTAATGGGGTGTTTATGTGTTCACTTCAATTGTCTAATCACCTGAAAGCAAAAATCCTTACCTTGCACATGATTGGGTATTAAAAATGAACACAGACCTAAATATTCACTTTTCTATCTAAACTGCCTCTACTCTTTTAGTAAATCGAATATACAACTGCTTTCACACAGAAAGAAGAATCCATCACTTCCAAGAGTGTAAATTTCATGACCCCCCCTTCAGTTATGGACTGTGGTTCTTGTCAACCCCCGGTCTGGTTTCCCACTGAACTCAGTAGATCTGCTGGGTCCTACATTGCTAGTGTGTACTTGTAATAATCGAGCGGTTTTGTCTACTGGAATTGTATCACAGCTGTGGAGTAACCGCACAGTAACTCACTGGTTCATTGGGTGTTGAGGTAGGTGGTTCAGGTTGGGAACCCACTGTTACACTCTATAGTGAGGGAGAGTGAGCGTAGGTCCCATGTGCATCATACACCACCAACAATTTAGAGAGATTGTCACTTTTGTCGCAGTACTTTAGTCATACCGTAGATATCCACACAAGGGTAAAGGTAGTAGTTAACAAATATAACAAAAGGCAACTGAAACCAATGCTTAGTTCAGCAAATTGTGCTCCCTGGGGTCTGAGGGGAATTGTAGTCGTGTGCAGAAAATACTATACTGAGGTTGCAGGCAAGCAGCGTTTAACTCTGATAAATAATATAGTATTAATAGGCAAATTTATCACGTAAATATATGTATCACACTGCTCACGGACAACACTCCAATGCATAAGTACAAAGATAACGAATGCAGTGTTAACCACTGAAGTAAGACAGTCCAGCAGTTCCCATAAGGATGTGTATAAGCAATTAGTCACTGCGGGTTACTTGCAATTAAGTAGCACATAAGGTAGGAGAAAAACTGTTCGGCGTGAAGAGGTCTGAGGATAGAATGGAGGTGGCTGCTGTTCCCCCAAAGGCTGGCCGTGGAACCCCAGAGAGAAGGAGCTTCAAATCAGGATGGAGAGCGGTGCAGGGACGGAGGAGAGCAATTGCTCAACCTTCCACATTACTAGAACACAGAGCAATTCAATCTCCCGCCTTCTTATAGAGCAGAGTGGCGTGAGATGGGCGGAGCTATGAGAGGCAGTCGGTGCAACGTTCCCGAGGAGATGCCGATGATGTTGGAGGAGCAGCGATGTCCGGCCGGCAGCGGGGTAAGTCTGTGACAGTACTGTAGTGGGGAACTAGCAAAATTGGCAATGCAAATGTCTAATTTTGAAGAATTTTAAACCTGCAGTTTCTCGTCAAACTCTGCAGAAATCAGTAAGAATAAACATTATTTGTTTTGATGAATATGTAACCAGAATAAATAGAAAATATTTATATCTTCCTGGAGTTCAGCCTCAAAGCTTTTCATGTCATTTCTATATTGTTCCCATTGGAAAAGAAAGTGATGGCAACCACAATAGTGTACTCCCACACATGACATTGTTATGTAGTTAGAGTCCAAGGGGAGGGGGTTTTAGAATAGAAATGGTCAATAAGTCAATGGAAACCAATCACTTGATTTACAACAGTAACTGCTTGCCAATATTATACCACTGTTCATTGACTTTTCTTCAGTGAACATATAGCCTAATGACTTTTCCTGCAGTGAAAACCTTCATAGCCAATAATAATATTATGAATAATATATGTTTTAAATAGATGTTTACAGAATAGTATAAGGTTCCCTTGTAAACTACCACTGAATGCTAATCATTCTTGTGAATGGGGGCCATGATTGGCAGTTCATTCATTTTATTACAGATTATTAAGATATAATTTATTGCCACAATGGATTTTCTCTATTTATAAAATAGTGAAAATAACTTTTTATCCAGTTATTTCTATATTACTTATTTCATTCTATTGGTTTTTGCAATTTCTGTTAGACTGTTAGATGTTTTACCACTTCTTTTTCTTTTTATATAATTAAAAATGCTGTTATGTTAAAAAGTTTTGCAGTCAATGCTCTATTTTGGATGACACAAAAAACTAGGAAAATCCATCAGCCAAGGCACACACTGGATAAGCAACATTCCTCAAATAATCCAGTCAATTAAAAATTGATTTTTGTTCTAGGCAGTATGGCGGTAATGTAGTGGGAAGTGGGTATATGCATTACCAACAGAGCTCCCATCAGTTAAGTGATATTTAGGTGATATTCTATCATGGGTGAAAGCAATGCAGCTGATGATCTTTGCTGCTGAAGAAGCTAAATTGAAGTGTCAGATACTAGAATTGCATTTTATTTCTAATATGTTGTCCTGCCACTGTGGTAGAAGCTTTGTGTAGTCTGTGAATACAAAGGGACAAAATCTAGCAGAACCTATTGCTTTGGAAAATGATTACACTTAAAATGCTCTTTTAAAACATTATGTAATATTTATATTGCATTGGAATTTAGGAATGGCTTAGTTTTGCAGCAAGTCTGAACACAAACTGTGTTTTTTGTTCTTTACCTAATTGCCATTTATAATACAATTTATGTTGCAATATACATATATAGTAAATTAAAATAAACAATTTACTTTTATACTTTTCATGCCACATAAATATATGCTAGTGCCATTAACAGTATGGTTAATATACAAACTCCATCTTTCCTTCTGGAAAAAGAAAATACTTAAAGAACACCGATTACAAAAAATACTGTAAGTGATTTAATAAGGCATTTGCAACACATTTCAGGTGGAGGGTATGTAGTCAGAAGTGCCAAAACCATGTGACATTTTCAGTGTTAGTACCATCACATTTACAATATGGTGGCACTTTTACAATATGGTGCTATTATAGCAACACATTCATAAATACCACCATATTGATAATAAGAAGTGAAGGTAAATAAGACCTTTCCCATGTTGGAGTAAATTGTTCATTGTATTGTATTGTATTGCATATGTAATAATTGTGTGGCATTTTAAGACAATTCTGTGACATATTTTGTGTTTAAATTCCTTTGGAGCTGATATTTAACATTGTGCAATTACTTTCCCAACTTCTCCAAATAGCATTTATGCCTGTAAAACTCTGTCACAGGAATTCTTAGACTGTTGGATTATCCTGGCTTCTACAGGAGAAACGAACACTGGCAACAAACAAAAAACATTGGCCAGCACATAATAATCCCGAATACAATCATCATACAAAGTGTACAAAGCCATCCACAACTCTGGCCCCGGCTATATCTCCAACCTGGTCTCAAAGTATTACCCTAACCGTCCCCTCCGCTCTTCACAAGACCTCCTGCTTTCCAGCTCCGTCATCAACTCCTCCCATGCTCGCCTCCAGGACTTCACTAGAGTGTCTCCCATTCTATGGAACTCTCTACCCCAACCTGTCCGTCTATCTCCCACACTGACTGCCTTTAGGCGATCCCTTAAGACTCATCTCTTCAGGGAAGCCTATCCCACCTCAACCTAACCACTGAACAATCACGTTCTCAAACATTCATCCCCGCACAGCTACCTCCTCATGTATCACTTGCCCCTCCCTTTTAGATTGTAAGCCCTCACGGGCAGGGCCCTCCTTACCATCTTGTCTTAAATTGTATTGTGACTGTAATGTCTTCCTTATATTGTAAAGCGCTGTGCAAACTATTGGCGCTATATAAATCCTGTATAATAATAATAATAATAATAATAATAATAATCATACCTTATTGCTAGGGTTCTCTGAAGAGTGAACATGTTTTCTCTAGCTCTGCAGTTGCTTGTCTGGAAGCTTTTTCTACTTATCAGAAGTTGCTGGTAGATTCATGTGGTTAAGTTAAACCCTAGAAGTCTCTCTGGTCAGCCAATGAGTGCTTGTAGATTCATGCAAGATATGTTAAATCCTGAAAGACTATCAAGTCAACCAATGAGATTTACGTTTTTCTAGTTTTATACCTGTGTTCTCTGGGACAGCTCTGAATTTCTGAATGTTTTTCTAGTCATCTAAAGCTTCTAATTGTTTTATGCTTATTGGGGCAGATTTTCCCTTTAAAAATAGTGGCATCAATGGCTCCTACTTGTGTTTGTACCTTGCTGAACCACAAAGTGCATGTGGACAATTAGATGTACTTTTGAATTTCAGCTGTGCCATTCTGCTAAAAGATTCCAGGTTTTGCTATGGTATGATTCTTTGGTCATTTCTCATGGTTAAGATGCTAAAATGCAGAATTCTTGTATCAGAAGAATTTGTTCTTCATGGTCTTCGAGGGACAACATATCCATTCTATATACCATTTATCTGGGATGCGACTGAAATACAATTTGGCTTTGTCTGTCCCGAAATTGCAACAGTTTAGTTGGATACTGAAACTTAAAAAATCTTAACTGCAAATGACTCATCATTTGATGTATCTGGGTCTAGTCATGGACAGAGCTCAGGCCAGAGTGCTTCATGCACAGGAGAAACTTAAGACTTTCCAGTCTCCGATTTCATCTGTTTCATCTAGGAATCACCCAACTCTCTGCTTTTACTTGAGAGTCCTGGGCCTGAGGGTAGCCTCATTTCAAACATTTCTGTTTGCCCAGTTTTGCTCCATACCTCTACAATGCAACAAACTGTCATCATGGGACAAGTCAATCAGGCCCCTGGACGGATCAATTAATTCGGCACAGAAAACCAAGTTGTTCAGAGGGATGTGGTACATCAACCTGGTAAGACTCCTGGCAGATGCTCCATGGGCTCTGTTGGATCATCAGGATCTTCTGTTTCAAGGACCATTTGCCATCCTACATTATGATTGTTAACTTAAATGGCAAGTCTTGGCATTTTTGAGAAAGTGGTATCTCTGAATTTTTGTTTGCTGCAATGCTAACAGCTGGGAAGGCTACTTCTGTAAGCTCTAGCATCAGACTTGGAAGGAATACTTCACTTTGTGTGAGTTTTTGGCTTCCACCCTAGGATATGTTTTATGGGACAAATCTTCTCCTTCCTAAATCTGGATCTGCTAACATTGGTCTCTCAGCATTTGTCAAGGGTATTGAGGCCCAGGACTTCCATCTTGCCAAATGTAGCTTCTGCTTTTTACCTCAAATAGGTTCTTCGTCTCTTTTTCTGTCTCCAGTTCACCAAAAGGAAGTTTCCCTCCAGTGTCTGGATGTGGATCAGGTTGTAAGAGTCTATAGAGTTGATTTATTAAAGACAAATAGGCTGTTCATTTTGCAAGAGAATTTGCAGTATGCAGGGAAATGTTCCCTGTAGCTTAATGAATCTAGTGAAATAAGGAAAATTAAAAAATGCAGTATTTTTGCTTGAACATGATTGGGTGACGGAAGTCAGCAGAGCTTTACATTATTCACTAAGCAAAGGGGAAACTTCCCCGCAAAATGCAAATTCCCTTGCAAATTCAGATTTAGTAAATCAACCCCTATATCTCAGCTACTGCTTCTATAGGAAGACCAATCACTTTTTGTCTTCCTGGGTGGTCCCTATAGGGGTGCAAGAGCTTCCCATTTCACCATCTCTAGGCAGTTCAGACAGACCATCATTCAAGCTTATGGTCTCAAGGATTGGGTTCCATTCTTTCCTGTTAAGGATCTATCCACGTTTCTTATATGCATGAATGCCACCTGGTGTTCTGTTTTCTTCTAATTTCTACAAGGTTTATATTCAAGCCTCATCTAATGCCCGCTTTGTATGTTAGATCCCTCAGGTGGATCTTTGAGCTGCAGGCAGTGCCCAGTTTTCTGTTGTTTTTTTTCTAGGGTCTGTTAGCCTTTGTTGCTATGTTGCTCACCCCTCTGTTGCTCTGGTTTTGGAAGTTTTAAGAATTTCTGTGTTCCTTAATAGTGGAGAAAGAAGAAATAATTTTTGTACTCACCATAAATCATTTTCTTGGAGTCCATTAGGGGACATAGGACCCTCCCCTCTGTGTTTATTTTCATGCTCTTCATAATATGTTGCTTCAAAACTGAGGCATGATTGTTGTGGGCAGGGTTATCCTGTGCTGGCCATAGTTTTTTGTTGTTAGCCAGTGTATATTTCTTCTGTAGGCAGCAGTATCACCTGACAGTCCAAGGATTCCCAAAATGGACTCCAAGAAAAGATGTTTACGGTGAGTACTCCTATTTTTCTCTTGTTTAATTTATGGTTAGACTCTTTTTATGTTAGAAATGGTATAAAATCTTTGCATGTTGACTAACCAGAGATAACAATGACTAAATCCTTGCTCAATGTTATTCACTGATCAAAGGTTCTTTTAGTGTTCCATTTATGCTTGCACTACTGGACATCATGATTATAATTCTACAGTGCACAGAGCATTAACCCATCATAACCTATAATGTCATTTTCAAACGGCAGAATTATTCCAGTAATAGTTTAAAAGTTCAAGTATTTACCATATATTTTGCTCAGAATTAGTATTTGAACAAATAGAGGACATGTGTTGCAAACCCTGCCAGTATAATAAGCAGGTTTTATCCCCATTCATTAACCCCTAATGCATTGTTAATCATAGCAGCTGCCACATGAAGCCTAATGTACTAACAAATGCTGAGAGGTGCAAAAATGTCTTCTCAATCTGAATAAGCAATTTATCGTCTGGCAACACTTTCTTTTGTAATATATATTTTTCTTTTAATTTCTTAGTATATGTGGCGTGTGTCCTGTTTATTTATGCACAGATATATCTATTTTTGTAATACTACGTATACTTGTAGACAATAGTTAGGATATTTTGTATTTGAAGTGACCCTGTAGTCAGTAAACCAAAGGTGGAATCTTTGCAAAGTGATTACAAACAAAAAAATAATAATAACTAACTGCAAAAGTATTTACCCCATTTAATATGATACATATAAATTATCACAATTTCCAAATTCACTTAATTTGGTAAACGGAGATCACTTGTGTGCTGTCAAATAGCAGTGCATTTCCTGGTATGTGAGGGTGCTTAGCCACTCCTGTGCCCATACTTTCCAATTCTGGAAACTGGAAAAAGGGAAATGTTTGGATGGAGAAGACATGCACAAAGTGCACCGAACCAAAAATGTACCTCGGCTAAAAGGCTTTGAATATTGTCTCAAAGGAGCATGGTAAACTAGAGTATAAACCTAGATTTTGTATTGATTGTATACACAGTCTGAAGTCCTTGTACCCACAAAATACTGCATAATTATCGTGCTATGAGTGAGAGTCTTACATAATCCTAAAGGATATTAAAAAAAACACATTAATGTACACAGAGAGCTAATACTTTGTCAGAGGTTTAATGAATGTGTATTTCTACAGTACTTTTGAAATCAAACTTGAGAAAATCCCACTATATGTTTGTTAAGTGTTGCCCTTCACACAGCATACCTAAAAATAGTTTTAAAAAACTTTTTAACTTTATTTGGAGCAGTAGTGTACAAAGAATACAAGCTTCTAGTGCCTTGAATAGATGGCAGTGTGCAGATGGGGTGACAGACTGAGGGACTTTTCTTTAAAAGTGCATTAACATACAATGCTTTGAGACCATTACGCTTTTGTTACAACAGGCAGTCCTGCATATTTAGTTTACAAATGATAATGGAGTACAGACAGAATTAAAGTAATATTAAACTGTCAACAAACTTTTCAGTAATGAAGCCAGATCAAACAAATTTATATTGCACAGCAAAGCATTGCTTTACCTTTTTGCCCAAGCACTTACAGTCATGATGTTTTTGAATAGCTGCTTCCAAGTCTCTCAGCTCAGCTTCTCTGAACTTGCTGTCCACTACTAGAAAAGGACAGTGCAGATTGCAGCAGCTCTTCATCTACTAGCTTGGAGAAGGAAGAAGGGAGGAGGGGGGCTAGGGGGGAGGGAAGTAGCTTGATGTGCTGTGTCTGCGTGTTTGGGGAAACACACACAGCTTACTAGCACACACAAAGGTAGCTGCATATCACTCTTCTTGAGAAATGGGTCACTCTAAAACAGGAAGTCAGGTGCTCAGGGGATGAGCTGATTTTTCAGGAAACTTACAGGGCTAGTCACAAAAGGGTGAATAATTTGGAGAAGGCAGGAGAAGTGAACAATCTAGGACAACATAGCTGAATTGGAAAGTGAGCTGATTTGGAGATTTTTTTCAAAATCAGCAATTTTGATCTAGATTGGTTACTTCTCCTGCCTTCTCCAAACTCTTCACCCTTTTGTGAATAGCCCTGTCAATCAATGAGCAGCAGTAATTGTATGTGATTTCAACAGCATTTTGCTTAAAATCCTTTTGACTTCAATATCACTTTAATTATGTACAGTATAATTATTCATTAGTAATTAATTAAAGCAAAGGCATTTACCCAGCCACCCCCCAATAAAAAGGAGGAATTAAGTATAATTTTTCAGTCCTGGCCTTTTTAGCAAATGATATGTAAAAGGTAATAAACAATTTTTAAAAGCTATGCTACGTGAGTGTAAACATGTAACAAATATAAAGCAGGTGTTGTCCCTATCTGTCTGCAAAAGTGGAAATACACTTTAGAGAAGAACTTATTTAGTTGCAAACTATGTAGCAACAATCAACTTTGTTCATAAAATAAATACCTTGGTTAGGACTATGTAATTCAGAACATAGCATATAGAGTGCAGAGGTCAGGTCTATGTAATGTACTACATATAATGATTGTAGGAAAATGTAATGTAAAACATAGTGTACAGACTGCAATGGTACGAAGTAGGTATCATTGAGCCCTTTACATTGCTGGCCAGCAATGACACTGCCATGTTCACATAAAATAAGCACAGAATAAGGAAACTTATGTAAGGAGCAAACTGACACTGTGTTCCTCACTATATGATCACTAAACTGAAGCGGTAGAGAGGTGGGTTGGTGCATGGGGTTTAAAATTTGAAGGCTGAACTGACTGACAGGAAGCTGGGAAAATATGGGAAGGTATTTAATTTTAATTGTACCTGCTCTATAGAGGGCAATTAATAACTATAGAGCTCTTACCGGGACATGGACTGTGTCTGCCAGACCACCGGATTTACATCAAATCCTGGGAGAGTCAAGCAGAATCTGGGGCAGTTCGGGAGTATGCCTGTGCCTTCAGATTCATAGCTCTAGATCTGTAGTGTGATTTTGTTAATGCACTGCTGCATCTAACTGCTATTTTTGGAGATTTAGAGTAAGATTTTATTATGTCACTACGCTGTTCTGTTTCGTGGTGGATCTGACATTAGGAAGGGGAACCCTGCCCCTATCAAAATTACAGCCTCCACACAGAGACATAGCACAAAGCAAATCATGGTATGTCAGTAATGGGGAAAAGATCTGCTGCCGGTAGACCACAGGCAATATTGCCGCCTAGTCACTTGCCATCGGCCTGTTTTTTAAAGGGGTCAGCTTCTAGAGTTCTGTTCCTCTTTAATGTACTCTATTTTGTAGCATATGGGGGATAAACAAATACAGATGTTAACTTGCCATACTGCTTTGTACAACTAATAAAAAAAGACTGCAAAAGCTCTTACTGTAAAAAACTTTGTATTGTTTAATGTACATTAAAATATATTCCCCCATTTTCATGTTTTTTTGTCATTGAGCATTGAATCACAGTGGATTTAATTTTGCAAATTTATTACACTGCAAAAATACAGAATACCTGACGGCCTAATTATACACCCCATTTAATAAGACACAGCTAAATCAAGTTAAATTGAGATCACTTGTATTCATGATCCATATTGTAGTACAAGTTACATGTGTAGGTGGAAGGTCAAACTTCTGATGAGCCAGTATTTTGTCAAAACCTAATCAATGATCTTATGAGATCAAACTTTTTTTTAACCAAAATTTGTGCCTGGACTTGAAAAAGACTGTTTATTCATGATCCATGACCTGACAGAGCTGGAGCAGTTTTTCAAAGATGAATGGGGAAAAATTGCAGAGTACAGATGTGCTATTAGAGACCTTTCTGCACAAACTCAATGCTGTAATTGCTGCCCACGTTGCATCTACTAAATATTCACTTCAAGAGGGGGCATCCTTATGCAAGCATCTATTTTTTATTTTTTTTTCATTGCAATTAATATAAGTCGCTTAGCAGAGATCAGTTTTAATTTTGATAATAAATAATACAGTTCTGTTAATTAGTGGAAAAAAATTAATCCATTGTGATTCAATATTACGACAATAAACCATTAAATAATTTCGGAGGTTAATACTTTTTAAAGGTATTGTCAGTTTCAGCAAATGTTTGTATCTGAAATGTGGGAGAAAATTAAAGCAGATAGCTAAGCCAGGCATCCCTGACAGGTCCTGATTATGTATTTTTAACCACTGCAATCAAAGCAATACCCAGAGACATTGCCAGAGACTGGCAATGTCTTCACTGTGCTCTCTCCCCAATAAGTAATCCATATTTCTTATAGTTGTAACACTGCCTAACTATGTAACTTTCCCAGTCCAAACATAGTTACATAGTTAGGCATGTTAAAAAAAGACACAATTCCATCATGTTCAACCTAAACTGACGTACAAAGGTTTTCTAGAGGCTAACATAAAGAAAGATTAAGGTACTATTTATAAAAGTTCAGCATTTCTTAAGAATACATAACTGGATTACATGGGAATATTTTATACCTGCCTACCAGCATTGTAGGAATGTAACTGATGGGGTTTCAAGTAAACTCTGGAACTTCATTCTGTGCACTAAAAGAAAGTCAACAATTACAAATAGAATTATATTATAATTATGGTGATACCTTGTTAGATATGTTCTTATTATTTTATTTACAACATTTATATAAGTACAAAAGGTAGAATAAGCTGTAATTTTCAATGAGTCTGAGCCAAATAGGATGTGTGCCAATGTCAGCTAGGGACACGCATTGTCATGCCTACAATGTGCACAGCACAGCTATGGGTATAAATTGAGTGATGTACACGTGCAAGGGCACTAGTAGGGAATCTAGAGTGTGGGTGGCTCCAAAGAAAGCCACAGGAGCAAAAGTACAAGGTGCAGTGACAGCAAATGTGTAGGAATATCCGAGGAAAGCAGCAGCAAGAGGTGTACAGGATAACCCATTGGAAGCAGCAGAAGCAGCAGCAGAGGAAAAGACAGGAGGCATATAAGCAGCAGAAAAATAAGACAAAGGCCCAGACAGAGGATGCAATGATGACGACCAAATCCCAGCTGACCACCTGACCATCTCGACACCAACTGCACACCGCCAGACTATGTAAATTCAGACCTAAACAGCTTCCTAGATAAATATTTTGTACAGAGAACAGATACAAATATCATCAAATAAAAATATATTTTGGGATCAAATTGTTTTTACAGTTCTGTTTTTTACAGCCAACTTCAGAACAAGAAACAGCGGCCTGTATATTGAGCACACCATTTTCACCTAATTTATGTCATATTTCATAACAGTATTTATTTTAATGCAGCAGGCTCTAAAGAAACATGAATGTAAGCATTTTCTTTTTAGCCATCATGTGGATTTTACTTAGAATTCTGAAATTTGCTATGTCGTTGAACTTTGCATTCCCTGGATTACCTTAATGATATGCAGTGTAAGAGGTTATGTTGCTTTACCATTACTATGATGCTTTATATATATTATTTTCAAGGCTTATAACACATAAATATCAGATCATTTTTTCCATTGACTTATATTCTTTCTTCAAGAGAAAATTAAGTCTCCAATGGATTTTAAAGGTTTTTGTTAGGCAAAAAATGCCCCCGGGTTTTGGTGCAATAGAAATGACAGAATATATTATAAAGATTTTAATCACTTTAACATGATTTGAATACAAGTGCCTTACTGTGAAAAGTATGTTAGATCCCCTTATGGTAATTACTATGTTTTATCTAAGACTCATTTGACAGCCACAAAAATGAGTGTATGCTCAAAGCGAATACAAAAACGGTAATATCTTCCTGCAGGCTTTTCAGAACCTATGGAAATATAAAAAATAAATTTAATTTGCTTTTGTCAATTTCCCAAAAAGTTGTGGCAAAAAAATAGAACATTAAAATACTCACTATGCCTATAAATGTCACACAGACTAACTCATATATACTTATTTGGGTTTTCTTTTCCCACAGAAATGTAGCAGAAAACATCTTTACACAAATTTATAAAGAAATATATTTATTTGATATGTTTTATGATAGAAACAGTCAAAATGTTCAATGTTTTTTTCCTTTATATAATAAAAATAAAAAAGTTAGTAAATACCACCAAAAGAAAGCTATATCTGTCTCAGATTAATTTGGGTACAGTGTTTTATGCCTAAGTGGCTGTCAGTCAAAGTATCATAGCCATGAAAACTGAAAGTGGCTTGGACAGGAAGAGGGTGTAACACGCTGGTCCTGAAGTAGTTAAAGAAGAATTCCACGGAAAAAGTAAAGGCAGGTAGTGATTGTCTAATAGTCCAGAGAAACCAGTGCAGCTCTGCATAAAACATAACGTTCACATAATTTACCTTTGTAAATCTTTGAAATCCTGGCAACTAACCCACTTGCAGTATGCTGGGAGTGTAGCAGGACTATGCTTTTAGTAGCATGTGCTAAATAATTTACTTTTATCTTGCTTCTTATATTACCATTCACATTTATACTTTTAAGACAGACTTGAATCTGACAAAAACCTCATAATACAGATTTTGTTTTCAACTTTTCATTTTTATTGTTAAGAAGAAAAGTACAATACACATACACAGTCAAACTGTGTAAGTAGACAATAAAATCACAGAAGGTGTGTCCAAGTAGTTGTACACCATATAACACATATATATAACTAAGGCATCAGAAGGGATCTCAAAGCACAAACAAATTATATATACAGTATAAACACATTAAATCATGCTCAGGTCAAGTAGCTCATCAGTCTGTAATACGGACAGACTCTAAGTAAGTAAGACAACCCAGGTTGAGAAAAATGGGAGAGTCATAGCAGTAGTGCGTTGGTTTGGGAGAAAAGGAAAGGAAAATGTAGAAAGGGAAAGAAAGGGAGAGAGAGGTAATAACCTAAACTAAGGGAGAGAGAGAGAGAGAGAGAGAGAGAAAGGAAGGAGGAGAGAGAGATTGGGTGGCACATACTAAAAGTGAATCCATAAATAAAACCTATAAAGTTTGATGATTTAACAGGTATATATAATAAAAGTGGAGATACTCTACATATGTCTGATATCACCTTGTGACAATTTAATCCAAGCACCCCATCTCTAATTAAATAGATTCTAGGAGTTCTGTCTGTAGGCTATCAATCTTTCATATGTGCAATGAGTAGTGACATGATGAAGAACCTCTTGGATAGATGGTATGCAAGAGTTACACCAGCATTTTGCAATGAGGAGTCTGTCTGCAAATAGAAGGTGCATAATAACTGACCTGTGTATAAATACGGAAAAATCTCTATGTCGATATTCAGTAAGGCCAACTGCGGAGATGGTTTAACAAGTATATACCCATGAAGGTTGCCATTATCTTAAATAGAGAATGCCAGAAACTCTTAAAGCTTCTGTAGTGCCAACAAATATGTAAAATATTGCCTATGTGACCATATTGCCTCCAACAAAGAGGCAGGGAAGATGGAGAGATTTTAGATAAGCAGTACGGCATAAGATACCATCTTGAAACTATTTTTTGAGAGATCTCTACACCTTGAATGTGACACATTGACTCTGACAGCTTGCTCCCATTGGTGTACTGAGAACATAATATAAGGAGATCCGCTTCCCATTTACACAAGTGGGAAGAGTTTTTGAAAAACAGAATTGTTTTGAAAAATACTCTAAAAACTGGAAATGCTGCCTTTGCAGCCCCTTTTTATGTAGAAATAATTCCCATGCTTTAGAGGGTGCCAATACAGGTTTGAAAAGTAAAGAATTATGATAGTGCAGTATATGGGGGTATCTATATCTGTCTAAGGGGGAAGGTATACTTTCTAATGGGAGTAGATAGTGATGACTTTTTCCACTTGGATGTCAAGTTCATATAGGGTATGAGTTATTCATAGGATCTTATTGGTATTGGTACTTCAAAGGCAAGTCAAGGAGAGCCATGCCTAAGTAACAGACAATATCGATGAGTAATCAGGCAGTTTTAATTTCATGTCTAAAGAGTATACAATTAGTATATTGGACGTGGGGCGGAAACCAAGGTCTAAGGTGATCAAATACTGAAGCTCGGTAATAATCTTTCATATTAGGAACGCCCATACCTCCCAAACATGTTTCCACAAGAAAATTTGGGACTTCTTACTACTTTCCCGCTGCCAGACAAATTCATCAATAATCCACTGAGGTTTCAAGAAAAGTAATGATGGAAGAGGAAAAGACAGGGTCCCTTGGGAAGGGTATTTATTTTAAATGCTGCCAATCTCCCTACCCCCTACCCAATACAAGATATTTGTTTTTCACTGCTCCCAGAAGGGGATCAAAGATACACTTATAGGTATAACTAATATGATAAGTTTATTGTAAATACTAATAGGATATGTAGTGAAATTCACAGGTATAGGTTAAGTCCGTTTATAATTTGAGCATGTGGTGGAAATAATGCCCGTGTCTTACATGTGAGATCCCCCCCATTAACTTTATAATATGATAGTTCAGCAAACAATGCAAATTATAAATTCTGAACCTCGCGCAGGGAAGAAGCTGATTTGAACAAAGACAAGATAACATTGTCAGCAAACAATCCAATTTTATGAGTATGGTTCACTAATAGTAATTCCATAGATAAGATGGTTCTTTCTAAAGGCCACTGCTAAAGGTTCCATTACCAAGGCAAATATGATTGGTGATAAAGGACATTCTTGACATGTCTTGTTTGTGATGGAAAAAAGGGAAGAGAGTAGTCTAGAGATATAAACCTGCACAGCTGGGGTCGATTAAAGGGCCCGGATTGCCAACAGAATTGGCAATCCGGCAATTGGCAAAGTGGCAATTGGCAAAGTGTTGAAGAGTCAGGGACATGTATACCCAGTAGAAAACACAAACAAGGGGCACCTATGACAGGCATCTCATGCTGGCACACAGGAACGTCTGTGCAGCTGTCACTTGCTTTCATCCTGGCCTGATGGTAGAGTTCCATTTTCTATCATAGAAGGCTCTATTTTCATCTACTTTTGTCTTCATCTAGCTTTGGTAAAATTCCAGGTTTTGGAGGAGTTCGTCAGGTCCAGGGTGATTGGGGCATGATCAGACCATGTAATGTTGTGTATTAGAGCAGCTTGTGCTTTCTGAAGAAGCTATTTATTGGAGAGAAACAAATACATTCTGGAGTATGACCTATGAGGTATATAGTGGAATGAATAATTATGATCTCATGGATGTAAGCATCTCCATATGTTATACAGGTCCTTTTTGGCCAAAAATGAAGTAGATCTACGAGAATATTTTGCATGAAATATATCCATGGGGGGATCCAAAATGGAGTTAAAAATCTCCACAGAGCAAAAGTGAACCCTTCTTCACCTTCTTGTTTTTAGACAGGAGTCATTTGAAAAATGGTAATTGCCTCTCATGCAGGACATACACATTCACCAATGTATAGCAGGTAGCATTTATTTTGCATATTGTTATCAGGAATCTGCTTTTGGGATCCATGGTAGAGGCATGTAATGTAAAAGAGATGGAATTTCTGATCACTATAAGAACTCCTCTAGTTTTAGTAGGTGCATTTGAAAGGAAAACACTTATGCTTAAAGATGGATAGTTTATCAGCCTTGTAGTGAGACTCTTGGGCACATATTATGTCACAGTAATGATGCCTGGCTTCCTCCCATAACATATTTATTTTGAATGGACTGTTTAAACCTTTAGTGTTAATACACTACACAGTACTACACAGTACTACACAGCATAATACCAGCTGGGGCTAAATAGGTAAGAATAGAAAAAGCTCATAACTTAGTTTGTACAAGGGCACAAGAGAACACACGAAAGCCTCTAATTGCAGCAATGATATTAAACCAGATGATGTTCATTCGGTGGGTATAGGCTCCATTCTTGGAAGCTGAAATGCTGACAAGTTCTGATATGATGTGGGTCTTCCTGTTTCTATCAGTCACAAGTTTAGTAGGAAATCCCCATCTGTAAGCCACTTTGTGGTTGTGTAAAGACTTACAGGGTTATTCACATAGCTGCCAAAGGCAGCCGAGTGAATAACCGAGCCAAAGTGAACAACAGAACAAGGTTTAGCTATTCGCTCCGGCTCTGTACGGCTGATTTCAGCTGTACATTGGCTAAAATCAGCCATACATCGGCTCTGTACGGCTGCCTTCAGTCGAAGTGCAGAGGGACTACGACTCAGCTGATCCAACATTTGTCGTTGCTGCCTGCTCCTATTCTCATAGGGGCCGAACGGCACTGAGTGAATAGCCGAATGCCTCCAGCTATTCTGCTCTGTACCTCCGTGGTACCGGGCAGAATAGAAAATACATCAAAATAGTGACAAAAAAAAGGTTGAAAAACAATTTTTAAAATGATCAAAAATAGGAAAATTAAAAAATAAATAAAGATATTTTAAAGAAGAAAAAAAGAAAAATAATTGGGTGGAGCTAGCAGTGACAGCTAGCTCTGCCCAACTGATTCCTATTGGCCGGTACCTGCTAGAGCCTTCTAGCAGGTTTCGGCCAATGAATAACAACTGGGCGGAGCCGGCCATGACATCACAGTTGGCCCCACCCAGTTATTTAATGACAGATCAGCATCCCCAGGTCATTTGGGAACGCTGAGCTGTCATTACAACTGGGCTGAGTGAGCAGTGAGATCACGGCTGGCTCTGCCCAGCTGTCATTTGCGGGGAGAATGGCCGACCTTCGGCAGTATGTTCTCCCCACTTCGGCTGTCACTTCGGCTCAGTCGAGCCAAAGCATATGCCTTTGGCTCAGCTGAGCCGCTAGGCCACCTTTGGCTGCTGCTATGGCTGGGTCCTTCGGCTCTTTAGTGAATAACCCCCTCAGTAATGGGAAGCAATCACTTCCATGTTAAAATAGTTGTTTGTGACAAATCACTGCACAAAGTGGTGCCTGCATAACAGTCAGGTAATGGGGAAACTGTATGGTAAAATAACATAAGCTTCTCCTTTGCCTGGAAGATGTTATGGTTTAGTAAAATGGTGGGCTCTATCTACTGTAGCTTCAAACTCCAATGGTGAGGGAAATAGGGTACTGATCAGTTTTTGGATGTATTCGCACAGGTCAGTCTGTGAAATGGTTTCAGCTATCCCTCAGAACTTATTATTCTGGTAGAACCTGTCCTCTAAGTCTGCCACATTTAACTTAAGGCTTTGAAGCTCCTCTGAGATATTCTTATGAGCATTCACTAGCTCATTATGGGTCTCTACATAGTATCCCAGTTTGCTTTCTATATGGTCAATCCTAACTTATGCAGGTCTCCCTTAAATCGTTGTATCAGACCATGTCTTGTGAAGTGAACTACAGAGGTAGCTCTCTTGCTTTTAGGTTTCACTGGGCTTCTCTGTGTGGAGGAAGCAATGCTGCTCGAAGTATCACCTCATGGAGGTGAGGGAGATGCCAGGAATTCCTCGTCTGCAGCTGTGTAAGAGGCCAGGGAAGATGCTGGTTGCAATGAGCCAATGCCATATTGTCCTCCACTTGTTCCTGCAAACTGGAAAAAGTCATTTCTCATAATGTTCACTGCTGTAAGGATATGGGTTAGTAGCGGTAGGCAGGGTCGATAGTCCCCAAGTACAATGTTGCTGTGCCCCCTGGATGTGCTCGTGTCTGAGCTCTTTTACTTAGCGGCCATCCACCATGTCTTCTAGCCACACTCGCTAATACAGATTTTCTTTTATTTTTGTGAGGTTTTGTGTATGTGAGATACAACAGACAGCACGTATTGGTTGTATTTGAGAATTAATTACCTAGATCACAAACAGGGGTTCTCAGATCACCAAACTGCTTTTAAAGGTAGTGGAATGAACTTCTGCAACATATCAATGCTTGGAGGAAATTACAATGCATGCCTCAGAGTTTATTTTTCAATTTTGATATGAGTGTGCCTTTAAGACTCTCAACAGTTATAAAAAATACACTTAACTATGTAAGCCTTCACATATTTGTTGGCTATTAAATGACATGTTTATTGGATTCTGTCCCCTCCTCAGGCACATTCAATATCACTCTTTTTATTTAATACTTTAAGCTGAATTGCTGCATGTCATCCTATGAGGGTAAGATGGCAGAAACTGATTGCAGACATCAATCATTGCCTCAGTTACATTTCCATTGTCAAGCAGATGTTAGTCACATTAGTATTCTTGTTATTCTTGTCCCTGATATTCCCATTTCAAGAGTGCATGTAAACATGGCAAGCTAACTAAAAAAGAGTTTAAAATGTCAGATGTGTTGTATAGATTTTAAAATGATGAGTCTAGGAATGTGAACAGAAAAATAAACAGCATAATATAAAGTCTAATAGGAGCAATTACAACATTATCAAGTATATTCACAAGTTCAATAGAACAGGCCAAACCCCTACTGTTGCAATTATTAAGGAATAATATGATCACTGCTTGATAATATTACCACTTGATCCTCCAGCTGGTATTGGGTAACTTTACATATAATATTATTGACATAAATAATTTATGTTTGTATGAACCTAAAGATATTTAAAATACTTCACAATAATAGATCCAATTTAAAAGTATCTCAATCTCTGTTTTTTCATGTTCATTGCATTCAATTCATGGTTACTGGATCTTCTGGAAGGAATAAAGTATGAATGCAAAAAAATTGTGAAACCTTCAGTTTTCACAGGTTAATAAAATAAATATAATGCTTGGAGGACTGTTATCTGAAGAAAGCAGAATTAGAGACATGGACATTTGCAGCTGACCGCTGCTTCTTCCTATTGCTAGTACAATGGTAACAGTAGCACTGCATGTCACTTACATACTTTTTAGATATATGTGCTTTTTGCATGAAGTTTCCTAATAATCAACTGATGTGGCTGGGCTATGGTCACTTGTAGGTGTAGTATTCAGCAGTCAGGTAACTAAAGAATGACAAGTTCAATTTACTGAGGAATAAAACATACATATTAAAAAGTGTGTTGCTGATCCATTTCTTATCCATTCAATTAGCACTGAGATATTTGTAAAACTTACACTTTAAGCAATTTCATAAATGACATAACAATAATTGTATGTAATGATGATACATGTGCTTACACATTTTAGACTCTAAATTGAAGCTCCCTCAGAAAGCTATTGTTACCACAAATGTGCCTGAAGTGCAAGTTCTAACTTCTATGTCACTGTGCTCTAATTGTTTTTGCCTAGAGCCACAAACTAATTAGAAAAATGGCCACATTCATCATCTCTCACCTTTATACAATATATCTGCCTAGGGAGCAACCAAGCAACCAAATTAAAGTCAAAGTTTTACACACAAAGGATCAGTACTTAGTACTGTAGAATTCACCTAGCATCCACTAGCTAAGAAGCAGTGCAGCTGCCAATAAACTACTATATATTGTATCTACTGTGAGATTTAGCCTCTAATGGTAGCGCATTAAGGACGCATCCACTCGCTTATGACTTCTTTTAAGGGCATCCTTGCCCACTTTAATTTAATGAAAGTTCTCAAAACAATGTGATTACCCTCGCAGGGGTCCATTATCATCTCTTGCACAGGAACATATGCACATCCAAAATAGCACTTTCAAAGTCCACCGACTTTAGGTTGTCTGATTACCAAACGTTTTCACAACACAGGTGACCCACTACTCAGTCTGCCAGCCACAGACTGGTCCCAGGGTGGAGCCCTCCTGACTCCTGCAGAGACCTCCTCTGTCACTCAGGTGGAGCCTTAAACATGAGCCAGCATTCTTTTTATAAGGGCTGTGCCCAGGTGCACAATCTTTCGGTGCTGATCACCACTAAAGCTTGGACCAAGGAATGGAGATTTCATCCCTCCCAATGCTCTTGGAAATCTCCCATTTCCAGAACCCAAGCCATATCCAGAAAACCTGGGAAGAACTGCAAAGCCAGCTCTTTCCCAGTAAATGTTTGCACTTTCTGGAACTGCTTAGCCCCCCTGGCTGAGAGACCTGGGTGACTATATTGCCAAAAGCCACCATGGCATCGCCACGCACTGCCACACTACATACAGATACAATGCAGATACACAAAACATATTGTTTTAGGGAAACAGGCATAAAATGATTAAACTCTATGGAATGAGGATATTGTTGACATTTACTATGGCAGGGGAAATGTATGCACTACATTGGATCACTGTCATGTTGCTTGACTGTATACATATATAACAATTATATAAAGTTGTAATACTTCAATCCAGGTCAAACCCTGAATCACTCATGTCAAGTGAGCAGTCTATTAAGAGTAAAGACTCTGGAGTTTAAACATTCTTGTTCCCATTAAACACCAGTTTAACTAGCCTCTGTACTACTGGATTTCCAGTCATTCAATGAAATATGACAAAATTAAAACATTAATATTATATATATATATATATAGATAACTCTAAACTGATGATGACCATTATGGTTTTTTAAAATGTCCCCTATGGACATTTTGGGATATCGTATTTTGTTGCCATTTTATGGGCACACACCATTTTTGAGCTTGGCAAGTTGGGTATCTATTATTTACTAGGCACAACCTTATCCTTTATATTTTACAACAAAATGTGCAAAATGTGGGCATTATATTGAGTTTTTGTGCACTAAAATTAACTTAGTTGTATTTGGACTGAAATTTGGGGTTTGATAAAGAGTTGTGCTAATATCATGAGACATAAACATTTGTAACTGCCACTATTTTATTTTACAGGATCTGTGATTTCAGGAAACATATAATTCTTTGGGGGTTTATGTAATTTTTAGGCCTAAAATGTGGATTATAACATGTGTGAAAAAAACGCTTTGGCAGCAAACGTATTAATGTTATATGTACTTGCCACAACTGCTTACCATGTGTGCAGACTCGACTTCCTGTTTTGCTGTGGTACAATGATTGTGCATGTTACCATAATCTGCAGATTGCATGTTAAATGTGTGATCAATGTAATTTAAATGGCTTCTCAATGCACCTTGCTGATGGATGTACATTGCAGTGCAGTGCCATGTGTGGCAACAAACTACAGTGCATTATGGTGCACTACCAAAAAATGGTGAATACATAATTTTTTGGCAGTTCACCACAACACACATTAGGGCATTTCCATGGGTTGTGCTGCACAGGAATGCACCTATGTTAAATTACATTGGGGTGCCATTCAAAAATAAATGGCACTGCATTGCACCAATACATTTAAAGTATGTTGAAGTATTGTGGTAAAGCACACTGTGATGCAAGTGTTACTGCAAACCCATAGTGTGACAGAGTCTCTAAAGTGGAGCTAAACCCTAGCTGGATGATAAGCAGTTTATTAAAACACCATCAAGGGAATTTATCAAAACTGGAGCAGACACACCTGTAGCAGTTGTGCATGGCAACCAATCAGCTTCCCTCTTTCATTTTCAAATCTTAACTGAACAAAATTAAGATAGAAGCTGATTGGTTGCCATGTACAGCTGCTCCAGATTTTGTCTGCTCCAGTTTTGATAAATGTCCCCACGTATCATAAACAATAAACTTGGATTTTTTTCCCCATAAGGTACTTTTTAAAAAACTTTTTTTGTATGGGAGCATGTTTTTGCCGAGACAGCCGTGTTCTTTGTTCCAGGTCAGTTCAGGTGCTCAGCAACCTATTTGAGGATTAAGGAAATCTTGTAACTGCCTAAAAAAGTGTACTTATCTTTGATTAAGTTTGTACGGAGCATTAATTTGAACATGATAACTAAAATTACAGTAAAACAATAGTTATCTTTTCAGTAGAGTCTATAGTTAATAACTACTAAAACCAATAGTGTGAATGAGTCTCCATGTTCCATGTGTAAAAATGAATTTCCCCATCATAGACAGTTTTAACTAATATTTAATAATATAGATTATATTTAGGCTTTTCTGGAATAAACACAGAAGATTTTATGATGACTGCAGCTCTCCACTTTAAAAGATAAGGCAATGTAACCTTTTACCTAGATATTGAAGCCAATATGACTCACATTTTTTTTCATGCTTATGGAACAGAGGCTTGAACACTGTTGTTTATTACAAATTCAACAGAAATTTTGGACCAGCTTTTTTTCATTCTTTCAAAAAAATGCAAGTTCTTTTTTGACATACATTTTCTGAAGGACACAACTAGGATTTGATAGCATTTTGAAGTGAGTTTTATCCACTATAGGCAGCAGCGGGGCTAATGCTATATAGAACACTTCAAATGCTATGTGAAGAGAATTACCCTGTAAACGTTAGATTAGATCAAAATTACATCCTGATAAGCATAATCGAGATGCTGTGATCAGGTGCTCAGAGCCAAAGCACCTCACAGTTATGCAGCTATTCCATTCAAAGGGAAACTGAGCAGTTTTTCTGATGTGGTCTTATCAGTCTCAGTTTAACGTAAATCCTGTTACAGCAGCTTTGTCTGATCTGCCCGTAGCTTTGTTCTGAACCTTTCAGTAATAGCTAATTGAAGCAGAAACTGCTCTGTGAATCAAACTTGTTTTAGTTATTGCAGAGGCAGTAGATAGATAGATAGATAGATAGATAGATAGATAGATAGATAGATAGATAGATAGATAGATCTAGTTTTTAATAGATTTTAAAGGGGTGGATAGAGTGGGACTGACTTAAATTAGATTACATTAGAGTGGGGCTGATTTAAAGGGACACTAAATTTAGGAGTTAAATCTTAAAAATGCATTCAAGTACCTTAACTAATAACAAAAATGTAGCTTAACCCCTTCGTGACTGACGACGTACAGTGTACGTCGCCAGCATCGGGGCTGTTTAAACAATAGCCGCCGGGACTCTGTTTAAACTTGTAAAGCCGACTGTCGGCTTTACAACAGAACCGATTCTGGCGACTTACCTGTCGCCAAATCGCTTCTGTGTGCCGAAGAAGGGGCCGCCCCCCCCGGCCGGACACCCCCGCCGTGCTTCCCGGGCTCCGTTGCCCCTCCTACGGGCCCGGGACCGGCGATCTTTGTGTCCGCGGGGAGCTGGGGAGCAGGTCGACGAACTTCCGTTCATCGATCCCCTCCCCGTTCTATGGGACCGGGAGCGATGCAGATTGCATCACTTCCGGTCCCTGGGCTGTCAGTTCTGGGCTCCTGCAGCCCAGCTATAAGCTATTGAAGTGCGATCTGCACCTCAATAGCTTATTTCCAGTGTAAAGGTGACACTGGGGGTCTTTTGGACCCCCAGCATCACCTTAAAGAGTACCTGCCACCACCATCTGCTATCACATGGGGGGCTTGTAAGCCCCCCCCATGTGATAGCAGTCAAAGTAAAGTAAAAAAAAACAAAAACAGTTTTTTAAATTAAAATAAAATAAAATAAATCTAATAATAATAAAACAAATGTTTAAAGTCCCCCGCCCGCGGGAGCACGCGTGTCGCCGCTTAGACACGCGTCGGGTGCGCCTACGTATGAAAACGACGAACACGCTACACGTGTTGGGTATCGCCGCGCACGCCGGAGTGAGAGCAATAATACTAGGGCCAGTATTTTGGGGTATCTCTAAATTGATGACCTGTGGGGGCTTTTAAAGCGTCTTCTATGGACTTTTTGGGGTACTGCAGTTGTTCGCCGTTTCACGGACGCACGCAATTTGTAAACTGGGCATGTTGGGTATCGTTTCACTCGTTGTAACCTCATCTTTTATATTCATTTTAAAAAATGGGTATTTTATTGTGTTCTGGGGCATTTAATTAAATTTGTCACTAAATTTTGGGGTTTAATAAGGAGTTGCGCTAATATTGCGCTACATAAAAATTTGCAACTACCACCATTTTATTCTATAGGGTCTTGGCATTCAGAAAATATATAATGTTTGGGGGTTTTAAGTCATTTTCAGGCCTAAAATTTGGAATGTAACATGGGTGCAAAAAATGGAAAAAAGGCCTCAGTCATGAAGGGGTTAATTGTGCATCACTCAGCTGTAGATCCTTAAATCATCTCTGAATTGGTGCTGTCACTGTCATTTCTTCTGGAGGGTGGCTACTTTTTTCTTCCATGGCCCCTGTGTGTGTTGCAAAGTAGCCACCACTCCAAGCATGCTCCCATGATGGACTACAATCTCAATTAAAATGAGTAAACTAAATGTGATGTTGTTGTCAACCAAGGGAGCATGCTTGGAGCAGTGTCTGCTTTACAACACACACAGGGACTTCTGGAGGGTGGAAAAGTAGCCACCCTCCAGAAGGAAGGACAATGTCAGCAGGAAAGAGATGATTTGGGGATCTACAGCCAAGTTATACACAAATGAGGTACAGTATTGTTAATAGTTAAGCTACATCAATGTATTTTTAAGATTTAACTCTTGAGTTTAGTGTCACTTTAAGGATGAATAATAGTCCCTCTAGCTTCTTCTGTAATTATGTTAGTAACTATGATAGGAAAAAACAAACATCCATCAAGTTCAACCTTTCAAGCAAAACTTTTAAACCCTTTGTCCCTTTTTTCCTTTCAAGCCCAATAGAAACTTGCATTATTAATGAGATTAATACTACACAACAGGAAGAAATCGTGGTTATATGGTAGCATATGCTGTTAAGCATTTCTGCAAAACACTGAGGTGCAAAATATGTAAAATCCTTTGCTGGGTAAGAAAAAATGTAAAGAAGGAAATTATAAAAGAGAAAAAGATGGGGTTTTAAAGGTACCAAAAAAGACAATTCCAAGGCAATCATAAAAATACTATTTTTATTAAAGATTAGATACAAAATATAAAATTTAAAATTCATGAAAACCTCTAGATAGATAACTCCTAGAAGGCTCGCTCCACTTCTATATAACCAGATCAAATAGTACTTGATTAATTTGTAGCAATAAACAAAATGGCAAGAGTTCACAATCTAAACATGATTGATAATTAAATCAGAATGAAGGAGTCGCATAGTTTGCTGACTCACTTCACTTCCAAGTTTGCCAGAACAATGTTACATGATCGATTGGCACATAATAAAAAAATATACACAAATTTGATATTTGGTTCAGAGTTGGGGAGTCATAAAGTCGCCCAACGTTTCGCGCTGAAAAGCACTTCCTCAGGAGATGGATGGTATCAGTTCAGCAGGTTAACAAGTGTGCGTCTGAGCTCAGGGGAAGAGGAGGTGTGCGAGGCCCCCCGCCTCACCAGCAGACAACAGGAGGTGGGAATCACAGAAAAAAGGTAAAAACCCACCCCACTACTCGGCAGGAGCCCAGCACGGTCAAAGATCAATAGGACAGGGTCGACAACGCCACATCCCCCCAGGGCCACCAGCACTAGGCTACCTCCCCTTCTTCTTGCCTAAACTGCCGGAAGTGCTATACATTACAAGTGCACCCACGGTGGATGCTTTGGCTAGGTCAAACACTGCGCTCTCTCTCTCACTTAGCTTAACCATTGCTACAGAGGGAGACGTAGTACACTGTGCAGCCAGAGCAAATGCAGGGTATGCTCTGTCTCCCTCTGTAGCAGAGAAAGCATGCACTGCATGGACCATCTACAGCATCTGCTGGGGGTACACTTGTAACATATTACATATTGGTCCGTCTGTTGGAGCTACAGACACTCGTGAAGAAAGAGGCCTATGTAGCAGTGAGTGGGGCATAGATTTGGGGGAATTTGTTTGGTACATGTTCCACAAGTACAACCTTAGTTTAATTTTCAATCAAACACCTTTTTATCATCATCTGTATTTATACATTTTATTTGAACTTACTAAAGCAAAAATGAAAGAAATTGTACATTTTAAAAGTCAAAATATATATATATATA
>NW_017307140.1:366761-368067 GCF_000935625.1 Nanorana parkeri | reverse complement strand
TATATATATATATAAAACTATGTGACATTCACAAGTCATTGCTTTTGTTAGACAGAAGTGCCTTTCGCCCACTGGGGTGCCCTGCACCTAATGTTGATACCTCTGCTGCCAGGTTAACTATCATTTTCAGCACTATTCTCAAAGTTATAACACCTCTAATTGCCTGTAGTTGTTGTTATTGATTTTTATTGCCTTTCACAGCCAAAACACTCAAAAAAACGAGTGTACTTATTTTCTTTTCATTTGAAGCTGCAGCAAGTTTACACTTGTAGATCATGGTTCATTGCCTGTGACCTGTTCTGCTTCATACAAATTCATAAATACTGTTGTGTCATGTACAGAGGGCTGTGATGAATAAAATAGGGCTCAAGCCATATAACCTTCCCCATTGTTGCTGAACTGATATGTTTGTTACTAGGATGCCCACTGAGACCTTTGATATTATAGCTGAAAATGCAATCAACAACCCAGCCATTGAGCACAAACAGGAAGACATCTTTACTTGGTAAAACAGAGGGGAATTCTAGCTCATTAAACAGGGCTTGAACTTCAATATTTTTACAATAAGCTGTTTTGATTCTGATCCATTTGCTGCCTGTGAACATCATTTTTTTAACATCCAAGTGACCCAGTTGTAATAATTTGAACCTTTGCTTGCTTATTTATAAATATGGGGTTAGGTCAACCAAACAATTGTTATCTAACAGTTTTTAGTGCTGGAAGTGTGTCTCTCTGGGGAAAGTTTGATATTGTACTTTGCCCGAGGATATCGCTTCTGTAAGTGACCTGTACCTGTAACTACAAAGTTTTTAGAACTCTGTAGGGAGACATTAGAAGTGAAAGTATATGTTTCTGTCTTCAACAAATAAGGACATGGAGCTTTTACGGAGTAGATCTTCCCTTGAGGATATGTTTAGTACACAAATTACCCTAAAGTTCAGAAAATAATTCCTCTAAGCACTTTTGTATTTAAAGTGTTTACATGATCTAACATTATTTTACTAACAAAATGCTAATATTTTGCTACTTTTAGAAGGGTGTTTACAAGATACAAATATTTGTATGTGCCTAGAACTGCAAAGTAAGTGTGCATAATGTAATGTTTATTACTTCAGTGCACTCTTTAATGCAGCTATCTTATCCTACTAAGAAAATCCTCATAATGAAATAGATGTTTCTATGTTTTTTTGTTTGAGATATTCGGTGTCAACATAATGTAGTGGGATTTGAACATAAACACACGTTTAGGGGAGCTAGAGACTGCTTATTGGCATTGCAGACAAAGGGGTCTATATATATATATATA
>NW_017307140.1:321350-366393 GCF_000935625.1 Nanorana parkeri | reverse complement strand
TTTTTTTTTAAGTATTCACACATCTTTTACCCAAGATTCACACATATTTCTAATTGTATTTAAAGTGTAAAGGTCATGTGGCTCTTGTATGAAAAAAATTATAAATACACCCCTAACATGTTTAAAGTTATTCATTTGTTTTTTTTGTGATCATAGTGGCTCAAAATATTTATTTTCTTCATGCATGCTAGAGTCCTCACCAACATTTATTCAAGTTGTGCTGACTAAGGTTTAATAAACCTGCCATCTATTGTGAGCTATTTTGTTTGTTGTGCTTGCTGCTTCTACTCCTGCTTGCTCCTGGATTATTGCCAGTTATTTTTTTTCTTCAATTAAATATTTGATCTGGGGGTTAAAACTCTTGGGTCTCTGTTGTTGGAATGAGATCTCTCTAAAATATGTTGTGTTTCTTTTTTATTATCTCTTGTTCTTCTTGGTTTCATGTATATTTCACACTCTTATATTCTAGCTATTCTTTATACAATTATATTTTGTTAATAATGCTTTTAATACTTTCTCTATTTTCCTCAAGTTTTATGAGCATCAATTAAAAAGTTCACAATCTGGGTGGAAAAAGTATGGAGCATGAAATCTAATATCAATTTTCAGTTATTTTTACATTTCTTTGAACTCAGTGTAATAAAGACTTTTACTACAGTAACTTTACACAGTTATTTTGTAAAAAAAACATTCACACCCACAGACGTTTAAGGAAAATTTTTTAAAAAAATAAATCAATAGTGTAACACATAGACAAGCAATAAAAAGATGGCTCCATTCACAGGCAATATTGTCTCACTATTTCTCATCCCTTCTACTGTCCACCTATATATTAACATTAGAGTAAGAATTCACATTACTCCATAATTTAGACTTAATACTCTTCGTTACATCACATGGGGTATACAGATGAGTAATTATTTATGCATTTCATAGATGCAACCGCTTCATCAGGAGTACACAGTGAGACTTTAATCACATGGAGCTGTATAACAAGAGATGTCCATTAAGGCAGTCTCCTGGGCGAGTGTAGGGATACATAGAGGGCCTGCCTTACTTGCACTTTACGCATCTCTCTCTGGAATGCCTTATGGGTCCTATAGTTCCACAACAGCTGGAGGGCTGAAGTTTGGATACCCCGATCTTATAGTATAGCTCACAATCATTACAGAAGATTATCATAAAAAAAGATCCTTCTCATTGGGAGATAAGACATTTGCCATCTTATTATCCATTAAAGCAATAAGTATTTTTAGAAAATCAAATAATTTCAGAAGATTTGTGATATGGGATAAAAGAAATGTTACAGTCATTAAGTGTACAGTACAAACAAGAGATGTAGAAAATCAAATATTTGCATGTGAAAATAAGGTACGATGTAAACAAAAATTACAAAAATACAAAAAGACAGCTGAATTTCCATAAGAAAACACTTCCATAAGAAAATACAAAGCATCTCTTTAAATTTTTTCGCAAAGAAATACATAATCGTATCTTGAAGTTGATTTTATATTTTAATAACTGCTATGATCCACGGTTATATTATGCAACACTGCAGTATTTTATTATTTCAGAAGTGGTCGTTGAGTGCTAAATAAAATCAGATTTATATTAAATACAATGTAAGTCACACAATAGGTGCTTAAAATAAATAGTGCATAGCAAAAAAAATTGCATTTAGACTGCAGATTCTACAAAATATATATTTCTTCTACTTTTAGTACTGGAAACAAAACAAACTATTGGACTTAAATTGAACCTGCCCCAAGCCTAATGTCCATGTCACATTAGTGATCCTATAACTGGTGCTCACACCAGCTCCTATGTCATTGCTCCATTGTTGGCAATGAGCTTCAGAATCTAACTCACCAGCAGAGCAGTGACAGAGTGACATCTCACTGGTTCTCTCTCAACGATCCTAAAGCTGGTGAGCTCCTGCCATTAACAGGATGCTAGTGTAAAATGGCCTTAATTGAGCAGCTTTTATCATTAGAAATACCCATTTCATAGTATCCTACAAATCACACAGCTCCTGTTCTATTTTTTATTTGTTGTTAAGTTATATACCTGTCTGCACAAAATTGCCATCATCCAACATAAAAGCTATGTGCTAGTTACAAGGTAGTCATTTCACTTACAGTGATGTTTATCAGATACTTTACTACAATAGCTCATGAAAAAGACAATGGCAGCCTCCATCAGAAAAGTGTCCCTGCAGGTACAGCTTCAGTCCTAAACAGGAGCACTGTAGAAAAGGGTGACAGTCCCAGTGCAGACTTGTCTGGAGAAGTGGCAGCAATCAGAAAAAGTGTTTTAACCTGTCCAGTTATTGATTCCCCATAAATAGTTATGCGGGATTAGCTGACAGTGCCCCTTAGACACTGGATCATCTAATGTCTATTAGCATTTTTATCCAGTGAAGCATTGCAAAGCTGAAAACTGAAGTGAAAAGTGCAAAAGTGCATGGCAATCCATCAGATTTATTTGTGCTGAAGTCAGTTCACTGACAGGCTAATGCTGATTGAATACTATAGGTTACTGCTCTTTGCCTTATTGAATAAGTTTTACTAACTGGCAAGAAACAATGTTTAAAGTGTTGTAACCCTTTTCAACTAATTAGTCATTGTTCTGTCCTCCACCTGCTGTTATCTAAAGAAGGTGCAAATCTTATCGGTTTCTATGGATGTATGCAGTTTTCACAAAAAACTTACCTTGTTCTTGCTTTTTAGGGAGCAACCTGCAGCAGTCTATTTTGATTGGTGTGTCTCTAGGTATTAATCAACTACAAGTCTTAGCAATCCTGTATACAGGGCAGAGCATGCTGATATGTGTAACTCCTTAAAATCTGGAGACCCACAGGTTGCAGACACAGCCCTGCGAGAAAGATTGCCATGCAAAAGAGCAATTGCCCTGTAATGTATCATACAACAGAGTGCTCTGTGAGAGACTCTCCCCAGGAAGACAGCATGTCCTCCAAGAGAGACTGCCATGTGGTAGTGTTATGGCAGTAAATGTCATCTGTGTAAGAGACTACCCTGTAAGAAAAAGGATCATATGAGAAAGAATCCTGTGAGCATGCAATATTGGAGATTGCCTTGTGAGCTATGGTGCAGAGAGACTAAATCATGAGAAAGCCAGTTGATCAAGACTTGTGAGAGAGATCTCCATCTGTATTAGTGTCTTGTCAAAGAGACAGGCTTGTGAGAGCTTAATTTGAAAGAGAAAGAAACTGCAATGAACTGTCATCTAAACTTACTTGCCAAACTGCTCAAGTTCTCTTAGCTTGAGGCCAAGGTCATATGACAGAGCCCATGGACTTTTTGGATGGTTGAAAGAGAAAATCTCTCCACAGCAACTTCACTGCATGTGAAGTAATATGTACAGTAAATGTGTCTATAACATGGTCCCCCAAAATTAAACAACTCTAAATAAATGCCTATGCTGCCTTACTTTGGACTGTCAACAAATGATCTCCATGTATTGTATATACTCTACTGTCTATCAGACTTTATTGTGTGTAATAGTTAAATCAGTACATCATAGAAAAAAATGGTTCCCTCTAGCAACAAGGAAATCCCTGAGTGGAGCTAGCTGATTAATTATATCGTAACATATGAATTCTTTACAAATGATTTTAATTGAGTAGAAAAATATAAACACATAAATCACACAGAACAAACATTTAAAATCTTAAAAACTCATGAAGAATTTCCTGCAACAGCTAGGTATGCATACATAAATCGTGGCAAGATTTGTTATAACTACCCCTCACGGGTGGCGAGCGGCCAGTGATGGATCAGATACTAGAAAGTATCAAGTGTGGATGTGTCTTTGATTTAGGAAATAATCAATGCAAAGGATGTATTTCTTTATAACAATCCACAGCCGGTTTGAAAGTTGCTTATTAGCCTCCCTGGATCATGGAGGAAAATTGTATGTGTTTGTTGGTTGAGTAAAGTAGACGTTCAAGAAGACATTTCAAGTGTGCAGCTGACAATGGATATCCCGTCAGATCCTCTCTTAAACAGCATCCAAGTGTATCTCCTCGTAGTGCGGCCGCACCAAATCACAGTGTGGAGATATCCTTAAGGTAAGAAACACTTTGTATCCAGACCTCTGATCTGGTCACAGTTTTTTAACATCTGAGCAGTTTAGCTCGATCCGCTCTGCTGGGTTTTGTCAGGCCATCCACAAGCCACAAGTATGGCATATAATGCAGAGCTGGGCAGGGAGCTCCGGTCACGCTGTCCCTGACGCGTTTCCCCCCAGCAAAGTGGGGGTTCTTCAGAGGGGCGTGAATTGCTCTCTTGAACATGGGTGATTTATATTACTCATCAATTAATTAAATTAACCCTTCATTCGGAATTCTATAACAGGCATAAATGCCGTAAATAGCGTTAACTTGTCATACTTGTTCATTAAACGAAGATATATCAAGGTTACCATTCCCACTGACAGCAGTCTCAACTGTATATAAAATGTATGCAGATATGTAGTAAACCAATATACAATAATAGAAAAAGTAATTCAAAATGTTTCATATAAGAATAAATATATAATTATAAATAACTGGAGACCATATATATACACAAATATAAATACAGCTACTGCATAAATTAGCCATAGTGTATACTTTTTCAGTGTATCAAGAAGGGAATGTTTTGCAGGGATAGGTATAATTTTGCCACTTTACACATCAATGGTTCGGCCCCACCTGGAGTATGCGGTGCAGTTTTGGGCACCGGTCCACAGAAAGGATGTGGTTGAACTGGAGAAAGTCCTGCGGAGGGCGACCAGACTCATAAAGGGGATGGAGGACCAGAGCTATGAGACACGGCTACTAAATTTAAACATGTACAAAATGTTCCATAGTCATAGCAACATTAGCAACAAACTCTTTGAGATTAATTCCATAACAAAGACTAGAGGACACCACCTAAAACTGGTAGAAAAAAAATTCGAACACAAGGGGTGAAGGGGGTTCTTCTCAGTTCACGCGGTTAGGGTCTGGAACTCACTGCCTCAAGCGGTAATTTCCGCATTTAATATGGAATCATTCAAGAGGCTTTTGGACGACTTTCTGAGAGACCGAAATGTACAAGGGTACAGGTACTCTTAAGAATGAGAACACTCATGGACTATACACACACACACAACAGGTTGGACTTGATGGACTTATGTCTTTATTCAACCTCAAATACTAGGTTACTATGTAATACAATGTCAGTAAGTAGGGGACCTTATTGGAGCATTATGTTCGAGTTGTGGCCAATTCATAAAAAGCAGCTAAAATGTATCATCGTGTTAATCCCAGGAGCATCCTTGTATTCTGTTTGGAGGATCCATCTACATTCCCTCTACAATAGGTGTTGATCCCAATTCCCACCACGTTTTTGCTTGTGTACCCTATCTAGGACAAAAATGCGAAGTCCATCTATTTTTCCATTGTGTGCATTTGTAAAATGCCTTACTACTGGCGATCTTAAATCCCAGGCAGCAATATCTGCCAGGTGGTCAGTGATTTGATTTTTCAGCATTCGTTTTGTCTTGCCCACATAAAACATTGACAAAGCATTATATAGATAACCCCACTTGTCTCACAATTAGCAAAATGTCGCAATTTTATTTTTCTGCCTCTGGGGGTGGTTACTTCAGCTCCTGTTTGAATGTACCTGCAGAATTTGCACTTTTGGCATTGGAACGTCCCCTGGTATTTGCAGCATTTTCCTCTATTAATGTCATATTACCTGTTGGTCAGTTTATCCTTTAGAGAGTGGCAACGGCGATATGTGATTGTGGGCTTTTTACAGAGGAATTTGAGGATTCTCGAGTCGTTTAGTAGGTAGTGCCAATGTTTGCTGAGAATTTTTGATACCTCGTTATGTCCATTGTTAACGGTTAGAATTAACCTGGCCAGTGGATCCTCCTTTTGACTATTTTTATGTATACTTTTATTCCTAGTTATTTTTGGTCTAGCTTTATTTTTTAAGGATTTTATTGGAGTATCTCCTTGCTCTAAGTCTAGTTTTAAGATTATTGGCTTCTCTCTCAAAGTCTGCGTCAGTCGTACAATTTTGCCTGACCCTTAAATACTGGACAAAAGGGATGCTGTTCTTCAGAGGCCCAGGATGTGCACTGCTGGCCTCCAAGATGGCATTGCCAGCAGTGTCCTTCCTATAGAGACTGGTGTACAGCATCCCTCTATCATCTTTACAAATTAGGACATCCAGATAACACGATACTTTGTTAGATTTTAATGAGCAACCCCCTTCCCTAGTGTATATTAAATCAGTACATGTTTAAAGGCTTAATTTCCCTCTAAAGGCCCAAAAGGTTTATGGAACAAGCCTGAAGTGAATAGCGTTCAGCTCACTTCACTTCGGGTCGGTTATTCACACGGCTGCCTTCGGCAGCTTTGTGAATAACCCTCTATATTTTGGTCCAGACCAGTCATGATCAGGATGAGCCTGCCTGCAAGTCTTCAATAATATTATCTTCACAGTCTGCTTTCAAGGATCATTTATGTACAACCCCAATTCCATAAAAGTTGTGATGCTGTGTAAATTCTACATAAAAACCAAATGCAATGATTTGCAACTCTCAAAAACCCATATTTTATTTGCAATAGAAAATAGAATACATATCCAATGTTTAAACTGAGAAAATTGACAATTTTAAGAAAACAATAAGGACATTTTGAAATTGATGGCAACAACATGTTTCAAAAAAGTTGGGATAGGGCCATGTTTAACAGGGTGTAGCACCCCCTCTTCTTTTAACAACTCTCTATATTGAGGAGACCAGTTGCTGGAGTTTTGGGAGAGGAATGTTGTTCCATTCTTGCCTGAAATAGGATTCTAACTACTCAACAGTCCTGGGTCTTCTTTGTTTTATTTTTCATTTCAAGATGTGCCAAATATTTTCCATTGTTGAAATGTCTGGCCTGCAAGCAGGCCAGTTAAGCACCCAGACTTTTCTACTATGAAGCCATGCTGTTGTCATAGATGCAGTATGCGGTTTAGCATTGTCCTGCTGCAATATGCAAGGACTTCCCTGAAAAGACATAATCTTGATGAGAGCATATGCTGCTCTAAAACCTGGATATATCTTTAAGCATTGATGGTACCCATTCCATAGGCACTAATGTGCCCTTATACCATCAGAGGTGCAAGCTTTTGAACTGAGCACTAATAACAAGCCGGAAGGTCCCGGTCCTCTTTAGTATGGACGACACGGCGCCTCTGGTTGCCAAAAATAATTTTAAATGTTCATTTGTCTGACCACAGAACAGTTTTCAACATTGTGATAGACCATTTTAAATGAGCAACTTTTCTGTAGCAGAGAAGATGGTGGCATTTCTGAATCATGTTTAGATATGGCTTCTTGTTTGCATGATAGAGCTTTGACTTAAATTTTTTGATGGCACAGAAAACTGTGTTCACAGAGAGTGATTTTCTGAAGTACTCCTGAGCCCATGCAGTGATGTCCATCACAGAATCATGCCTGTTTTTAATGTGGTGCTGTCTGAGGGATTGAAGATCATGGGCATCCAATATTGTGTGTCAGCCGTGTCCCTTGTGCACAGATATTTCTCCAGATTTTGATGACATTATGCACTGTAGATGATTATATGTTTAAAGTCTTTGCAATTTCATGTTGCGGCACATTATTGTGAAATTGTTCAACTTTTTTTAGATGCAACTTTTAACAGATTGGTGGACCTCTGCCCATCTTTTTTTCTGAGACACTGATCCTCTGACCTGTTGCCAATCAACCTAATTAGCGGCAAATGTTCTTCTAGTTCTTCCTTGTTAGTACCACTTGCTTTGCAAGCTTTTTCTTGTCCTGTCCCAACTTTTTTGAAATGTGTTGCTGCCAACAATATCAAAATTACCTTATTTGTTTCTTAAAATGGTAATTTTTCTCATTTATAACTTTGGATATGTTTTCTATTGTAAATAAAATATGGGTTTATGAGATTTGCAAATCATTGCAGTTTTTATGTAGATTTAACATAGCGTCCCAACTTTTTAGGAAATGGGGTTGTATTATTAAATGAGAACTATGGGGTCAGTGTTTTTCCCCATAGTTCTCCATAGGGTTATGGGAGGACACAAACTAGCGTCCTCCCGTTACCCTAAGCTCAGTATACCGTGAGCTACAGCTTGCGGTATACTGAGACGCCGCAGCCGGAACAGATCCCAACTTAGATGACGGGATCTGCCCAGCTGCGTGAGTGACAGCTGGCTCTGCCTATCTAGAGGCAGAGCCAGCTGTACCCGCCCCCTCCCCCGTCCGTTCCGCCAGTCAGCGCTGGCAGATCGGAGCTGGGAGAGGGGAATCCAGCCCCTCCCCCTGTCACGGCAGAGAGCCGTGAGAGGATCGAGAGGTGAGAGAACCCGGTATGTGTTCGCTCACCTCCCGATCTACTGAGCCGACCTGTGACAGTCTCATTGTCACAGGTCGGCTAGAACTATGAGGTGAGTGAAAAGCACTCCCCTCATAGTTCTCCTTTAAGCAATGATGCACACAAAGAAGAGGTTCCTGGCTTTAGCTGTTTATTTGAAATTTAAAACATTGGGTAAAAAAGATATACCGATGGGATTATTTAATAAGATGGGCGCATTGATAATACAGTATGCAAGGTTACCCATAGTAACCAATCTTTGAATCACACGTGTTGGCTATAATACTGCAGCTGAATTTTAAATAATCCTGACACTAATTATTTCTGAAACTCTCTTTTGTATAAAGTGTCCTCTTCATGTGATCCTACAAATGATTCTCTGTTTAGTATTCTGTAGATAGAAATACTTGCTTGACCAGTGATGAGCTTTATTCACTAGTTTGTTAACTGAAATGTGAAGTGACAGACTTACTAAAAGAACATTTCAATGCCAAAGAATGATATTATTTCTTTCTCACATATTGCTTTGTGATTGATCATTGCAGACAGAGCACTTCAGACAGACCAATGACTTACATTGATCCATGTCAGGGTAATTTGATCCATACACATGCCTTTATATGCTGTAATGTATCTTTCTGCAGAAAAAATTACTTAAGTGCACTGTACAGACATGTCACAATGACAACATTATAGTGAAACCACTCCTGTAATGATTTCCTTAGTATTTGAGTCTAGAAACCAGGTTACATTATAAAACATTGCAAACATCTAATAACTATTGTATATGCTATACGAATTGTCCACAGAAAGACAATGCTAACGTGTAGATATGACAAGAAGCATAAAAACTTGGCAGCAGTAAAAATGTTATGCTCAGATGGGTAATGGCTGTGAAATAACTACTGCAGCACAGGACAGTAGTACATGTTGCAGTGTCAATAAAAAGGACTGGTGCTGCCATGTGCTCTTGTGTTCTGCTGACAGTGTTTAACTTATTTCTGGTGATAACATCTCTGAGATTTACCATTTACAACACCTGAACCCTGAGGAAGGGGGACATCCATTGGGCCCCTGAAACATGTTGATTGTGTTGTGTTATCCTGTTATGAACTCATACTTAAGAAATTGGGATTCCTGCACCTTCTGATTTAACACTCTCTTTAGACTTTGTACATGGGCTTAATGGGACAGCCCAATTCTCCTTAGGGCTTTTACAGCACACTCAGGGGTTGGAGCCAGAAGCTCTTGCAACAAACTTTAATGGCAGATTGAGTCAATATAGAGGTTATTTGGAGCTACAAGTAAGGCAAACTTAGCTTGGGAGAACAGAATAATGGCCTGGGCAATTATTGTGATGTGTGTCCCTGTCCTATGGGATTTGCTTGTGATATCCTTCCTGTTGATAAATTCTCATCAGCCATAACTGTTCTACAAATTGCCCTGGAAGTTAGTGTATTTTGCAAAACTCAGTTTTGGGTAAAGGAGGGGTGTGATAAACATCCTGACTATTTATTTTTCATGTTTTCTCCATTGGCTAGAATTTCACAGCAACCAATAGGGAAGCATATCTTGTTGTTCTGATTGCCCTAAGCTAACATCCAGAAATGGAAGCTGTGCACCACTAGATCACTTGTTCAATATGTATGTATTAAGCTGACAAGAAGCTCTAACCAAGCCAATCATCCCCCTTTGCTCCAATCTAAGCTATTCAATGGGCCAGGAGCAGTGCATGCTCTTAATGAGGTTCAGGCTGTCCTAAATGAAGAAAAGTGTACTGTAGCTGAGTGCTATATGTCATTGTGATGTATTTCCATATACAGTGCTTTAGAATATAAGACACAACTGGTCACTCTATACATTATTTTATTCACAGTGAATATACATTCTTTACCAGCCAAAAAAAGAATATATTATGTGTGAAAGTATTTGCATATTTTACCAGAAGACTTGTAGCATGTCATATTTAGGCCTACTGTTTTAAACAGCAGAACATGTAAAAAAAGTTCAGGTTCCCTTGTGTGAATTGATGATATTCACTTTGAATCTAATTTACTTGTCATCAGCTTGCCCACTGGGCCTTTGAAATCAAGCAATGTTGAAATGATACTTTACTCTCATTTTCCCAAAACAAAATGAGATGCATACATATTCCTGGCTTAAGACTGTGCACACATGATACTACTATAGGTAAACACAACCCCACAGTTATTTTTGCTTACTATCAGAACTACATCTCTTTGTTTCCTGAGACCCAGCAAACTCAGATTTTACATAGTTACATAGGTACATAGTATTTGAGGTTGAATAAAGACACAGGTCCATCAGGTTCAACCTATTGCGTGTATACATGTGATTCTGCATGTGTATGCGTGTATGAGTCCTTGTGTGATCTTGTTCTTAAGAGTACCTGTACCCCTGAATGTTGCGGTCTCTGAGGAAATTATCCAAATGTTTTTTGAATGATTCAACACTCTCAGCTGAAATCACTGCTTGCGGCAGCGAGTTCCAAACCCTAACCGTTCTAACCGAGAAGAAGCCCCTTCGCCCCTTGTGCTGAAATCTTTTCTCCACCAATTTTAGGTGGTGGCCTCTTGTCTTTGTTATGGTGTTTACTGTAAAAGGTTTATTGCTGATGTTGCTATCACCATTGAACATCTTGTAAATCAAAATCATATCCCCCCGTAATCTCTTTATTCCGGCGTGAACATGTTTAAATTTAGTAACCTTGTCTTATAGCTTTGGTCCTCCATCCCCTTAATTAGTTTGGTTGCCCTTCCCTGGACTCTTTCCAGCTCAAGGACATCCTTTCTGTGGATTGGTGACCAAAACTGGGCCGCATACTCCAGATGAGGTTGAACCAGTGATCTATAAAGTGGTAAAATTATAGATTTCTCTCTACAGTACAAATTAGATTTTTTTTTGCGGGTGGGGGGTGGGGTGTTCATATTGGATAATGTTTTCCATATAACTTTGCCATTAGAATATGTTTAAAAAACATCTCTTTTTCTCATGTAGACTTGTTATACATCAGTGGGGAAGAGTTAGAACTTCTGTCAGGCAAGTGGATATGAGCAATCTCTCTGAGACTGTCTACTGACCTCAGCTGTGTTCACTCATGCAAGTATGTAATGTGCAGTGGGATGCATGAGCAAGGGAGCATGATTTAGCTAGGATAGAACTGCATACCCTTTCAGTCAGCATGAGCTTACATTTAGTTATTTAGGCCTATGGGGTCAAAATAGTCACCTGGGTTGTAAAATATTGATTGTCTTAAAGCAGTTTGGTCATTGGATGTATAAAATAGTCAGACTGAAGTTACTTTAAAGATAAGTGAAACTGAGCACAGGTTGTCCCTAATGTGAGTTAAAAATCCTGAACTAATCTTTTTATATATCTCTCTCAGCAGTCTGTGGATTCTGTTATCAGAGCTCAATAAGATACAAGTTGGTTTACAGAGCAATCCTGTTGAAATAGGAACACAAATATTGGAATTCATGGTTTAGTAGAGCTCAGTAGCTTAAAGCTTTATCTGCAAACTGAATCTGAGTGCTTTTGCAGAAGTTACAGAAAATGCTAGCATTCTAAATTGCTTTTAAGTTCAGGGTATTATTGATGATGATTACATATATATTTCCCTTTTAAGGAAACCTGAACTCAGAGAAAAAGGTAGGCTAACATTACTGTCCTCTGTCTGAAACATATTGTTACCTAAATGTCATGTTAATCCTCGGGCTTCAATACTTTTAGTGACTCATAGCACAAATACAAGTGAAGCCAGATTAAAATCATGACACCCATTTTCCACACTAATTTTGGGTAACGCAGTAAGTGTTTCTACTTGCCAGCCGTTAAGTCACTAATGCATCTTTTCAGACCTGCAGGGACATAGTAGCAATGTAGAGGCTGCTGGGTGGAACCACAGTGTGTAGCAGTAGAAACAGGCATCTGGCACATCCAGACATGTCAGAGGTGGAAGATTCCAGCAGCAGGTTCAGCTTTGCAGGACAGCAAAGACTGGATCCACCAGTTGGGAGACTGGTACTTTTTATTATTATACTTTAAATTTCTACCTTTTTTAAATGTTCTATTTGGCAACAGTGTCCCTTTAAAGCTGGCTTATCATAAAAATGTATACTTTACATGAATCAGTAGGGTACAATGAAAGATATCATATCATTTTTATCACATATTAAGTAAAAAAATACCAATTTCTTTCCAACTGCCAACTTGGGAAGCCTAGATTGTGGATAGCTATCCTGATGACCAGTCATTGTTGCAAAAACTATATTGTTTCTAATCAGCTGTGAAAATAAAGGATTACAAAAACCTGTGTCCAAGCACATAGGTGACAATATGTTTCTCTACGTAACATTTATTAGACCATTAGCATGTGCTTCTGGACAATGTATGAACCTCTGTCTCTGCTGTTTTATAAATGGACATAGTCACTACAAATGACAACCTTACAGACTTCCACTGCGGTAAATAATTCCATAAAAAAATAGAAGGAACAAAAAGTATAAAGTGCATGCATAAAAACTGTAAAACTAATGGTGCTAATACTCTCCAGTCACAGTTTTTAGAGAAATGCAACTGGAAAGGAAAACACAAAGATAAGTGTAATTGACATTTACACATGTCTCCCCGGCCTTTCCATTATAGATAATGAAGTCCTCCTTTAATTAATTTTAGGAAAGCAAACCTTCTTCCCACTTTGACATCCTTTTGCTCAGATATCCAGCTTCACAATCAATGAGTAAAAGCGGGTTCTCGGCCCTTACCATCCTTACCATCTGACCAGTGTTCTATGTGCTATCTTTTCCATTACATGATACATGACTCAATTAGAAAATTTGGGGGGGCAACATAACTAGGGACTACCAATGCTTGTATACCGCAAACTACATTCCTACCTTCCAGATGTTCAAAGACCTGATGCCTACCTGGTCATGATACAACTTTTCTTGGATAGTGAAGAAAAACACTGTTAAAATGACATTATTTTGTAAGCTGCGTTATCTCTTCCACACCTTACCAATCCCAAGATGTGCTATCAACTCCTTCCAGAACCATGTCATGGCCTTTGTTTGGAGTAATAAAAGACCAAGAATTTGCAAACTCACTATGTTTAATCATAAAAGACAAGGGGGTCTGGATATTCCAAATTTTTTCAGATATTTCCCAATGGCACAGATTGCACCAAGCCTCTATTTTGTTAGAACTGGAGATGCATGTAACAAATTCATATCTGACACACCAGCATCAGGAATAAACTATGCAAAGGTGATTGATCAAATCAATAGACCGGACTAGCCGATCACTGTAACCGGACTAAGTCTGGTTAAAGTGACTGGCTGGTCTAGTCTATTGATTTGATCAATCACCTTTGCATAGTTTATTCCTGATAATGGAAAACGTGTGTCGGATAAGAATTTGTTACATGCATGATTATATGCTCCAATTGAGTATTCTTAACTTGTTTTCTTTTAACAATAAACCTTACGTATTTCCAGAGGAAAGGGCGTTGCCTTTTCTGTTATTTTTTACCAGAGGATATCAGTTGTGAGACCTTGGCACCACTTCCCCTTATCTCCCTTAATCCCTATTCCCTCTTATCCAGCTCATTTTCTGCTTTATATTTTCTTCCTTATTTCATATTCAGTACTATATAGACTCTGTATTCACCTTAATGCATTCACTACTCACTCAGAACATAATAACTTGGACTTTGTAAATCTGTTTTGGTTCCCTCATTTTTTGTGTCCTGCTATTTGTATTTAAAATGTTATACTGTGTCCAAACTTGTTTGTCAAATGTTTGTAAACCTAATGAAAACTTTTGAGGTTTTTCAAACAAGTGTTTGTTAAAACTGTTGCAAAAGTCCTAAATAAGTATGAAAGAAGGTAACAAGTACCTGTTACTAATAGTAGGATGGATATGCTAACTGCTGGAATCAGTGCAGGAAATAAACAAAAATCCTTACAATAACAACTCAAATTTTGCTAATATTTTATTATATGCATCAATAGCAAGTTTCCAATTAAAAGTTTGACAACATCCAAAAAGATGTGTCAGCTAATCTCTAACGGGGGTTTATTTGCTGATGTAGAGTGAAGTTAAGTGAAGTTTGTATTTCTTTAGTAAATCAACCCTACAATGCATCAGTTCAAATGTTCATAAAGCTAAATTATCTGAAAATGTTCTTGTAAAGAGTCCCCTTCCTCTGTTGCTGAACAAAGTCACTCAAAAAAAAAATAATGAAGAGAATGGAACTTGTAAGTGCAGTACAATACTGATGACCTATTATGAATGAAAACTGCTTAAATCTTATTATTGCTCAGGCTCAAATCATCATCTGCTTGTGTGTCTCACTAGCTTTTGAGTGCAATTGTGGCTGATGAAACGCAACTCTGTCTGTTCTTTTAAACATGTCTGACGGCTGTTATGTAGGGCCTAGCGCACAACTTGATGAAAGCAGAGATTTGGCCACAATTTTATGTACTTTTTGCTCAGGTTTTGCACAAGAGATGTATGTGAGTTTCAGCAATAACATCAGTTAGCAGTTTTGTATTCAGATTGGGCACAGTTCAGTATTATTATGTGCTTAGAAGTGACTTCCTCTATATAATTTCAATGAACTTTGAGCACTACAAGTCTACTGTAAAATCCCAACTTAATTAGCTGCTTAATAATTTCTGTTTTCTTAAAATCATTTTCTGAAACAAATAATTAGAAAAATAATTGGGGCGACTAGGGTGACTTGATTGCTTGTAGAACTACAAACAGACCTGGTGGTGCAAATTCTTTATTTCCTGAAACAGGACAGAAAGTAATATACACAAAATGTGCAGCCTTCGAAGATTTAGAGAAGTTTACACCTTTCTCCTATCTTTGTTCATTTAGGTTTAACATATTACATATGCATATTTTTCAGCTAAAGCTCCAGCTTCTCCACACACATACATCCATGCTTCCAAAAATATTTCAATCTATGAGCAAACTCCTAAAAAATAAACATTATTTGTAACATTCAGTTGTTAGATTTCACACTAAGGCCTTGGAAGAATCTGGTATGCTTTCAAAAACCTTTACCAAATAGAATTTGAAAAAAAATCTAATTTTCTTAGACTTAAAAAAATCTAGATTGAAGCAAAGAGCAACAATAACAGCCATTACATATTCCAGGGGATTGAGGTATATCTTTAATAAATAAACCCTTATATGAAAGACACAAAGATGGGGATCAAATTTTGGTCCTCTCAGTAACATGTTTAATCTATGTTGAGATAACTTCACAATTGCATACCTAAAGTGATACCAGGAAGGATTAAATGGTTCCTATTACAATACTAGTAGTGATCTTGTGATGTGATGTTTTAGACAGGTCCTCCTGCCTATCACTCTTTTATTTCTAAACTAATTTGCAGTTTCACTATGCATTCAACACCTACCAATGACTGAAAATGCAACAACAAGGAAACAGATGTAAGTCTGGTATTAGTACACTTACTGTAACACAATTATAACAATCATTGTTTATATACCAATGAAACACTTTCACCCAACATAATGCTTTAAACTTACAAATACTTTGACCAGTACAGATGAATTAAACCAACTTACAAGATAGACAGTGAAACTAATGGAAAAAAAAAAGTAAATACACCTCTACATCTACCCTCTGTCACAATATATGCACTTAAGTTGAAACTAAACACAGGAGTGAAACCTTAAAAATGCATTCAAGTACCTTAACAAAAATTTAGCTTATTTGTGCATCACTCAGCTGCAGATCCTCAAATCATCTCTGAATTCACGCTGACACTGTCCTTTCATCTGGAGGGTGGCTACTTTTGTTCCCCATGGTCCCTGTGTGTGTGTTGTAATGTAGCCACCGCTCCAAGCTACCTCCTGTGATATACTATATTCTCATATAAAGTTTACTGAATATGTATTGACGTTATGGTTCACCACTGGAGCGAGCTTGGAGTGGTGGCTACTATACAACACACAGGGACCATGGGGAACAAAAGTAGCCACCCTCAAAAAGGAAGGACTGTCAGCATCAATTCAGAGATTATTTAAAGGTTCTAAACGCAAGTTATACACAAATAAAATACATTTTAGTTAATAGTTAGGGTATTTAAATGCATTCTTAAGATTTAACTCCTGAGTTTGGTGTCACTTTAAAAGTTCTAAAAACACACACTCATTGAAATTGTGCATGCAATTGTACCTGCCCATTTGATTAGGTTGACATCTGTGGTCTAAAGAAAGCTACTAATACACTAATATATACTATACCCAGATAAGTATCAATTATAGTGGACAGCGATTATCTGGCAGTGTACAACAAAGGAAAGGCAGCTCCATTCTTCCTTCAGATATACCTGTGAAGTTCTTTAGTATAATGAACAGGTTAATAACATAAATAAGATGAGTTCCTAGTAACAGTCTTTGATTGCAGTGTTGTAACAACATTTTGGTTTCTGTGTTATTTTTAATCTACAGAGCAGCAACTGTAGCAGATTTTCACCAATATGCTTGCCCCTCTCTTGTGATTTCTGATTGGCTGATAAAGGTAGATTTCACATAATTAACTTCAGACACCGTTAATTGAGGGTTCTATGTCTGGAGATTATTATGAAATAAAGGAAGCAAAGCTGTCTTGAAAAAAACATGTGTGCTGAAAAAAGATTCATTCTATCTCAAACAAAGCAAATAGCAACATATGTCTAAGATACAATGGTTTCATATTGCACATATTCATATATTCTTACCCATTTATATTACACTATATATATCTATAGATCTATATCTATAGATCTATAGATCTATAGATATATATCTATCTATATCTATAGATATAGATAGATATCTTTAGATATAGATCTATCATGCAAATAAAATGAACTCACAAATGTTATATAAATAAATAAATAAGAAAATGTTGAACAAATGATTACCACCTCTCTGCTTAGTAACACATAGGGTTCTCTTCCTTGACAACTTTCTTTTAAACAATGGTAAAAGTGCCATGCAGTTGTTTACATTGCTCACTCTGTTTGTCACTATTTATTTATTACAGGTATTTATATAGTGCCAACAATTTACACAGCACTTTACATAGTTGCACATTCACACCAGTCCCTGCCCTCAGGGAGCTCACAATCTAAGGTCCCCATGTCACATACATACACGGCCAATTTAGACAAGAGTCAATTAACCTACCAGCATGTCTTTGGAGTGTGGGGGGAAACTGGAGCAAGCACACAGCAAACATGTAAACTATTTTGTAATTAGTGACCTGGCCAGGATTCATCAACTGCAACCCCATAAATTAACAGATGGTGTCAAATAATTTGGGGACTCACAGTTTCCTGAAAGCTTTCCAGAGCAACTGGTACACTTCTTTGTAACCTCAAGGAGAGGTTGGAATAAAATGGAGAAATCTCCTTCTCTACAACACTTAAAACCCAACCTAGGAGGCTGGAAGAATACAAAAAAGGATCACTGTGGATGCACTTTGCAGGCTGAGTAGTGTAACACTGGCACTTGTATAAACCACCTGTGTGTATGAGGGTAGTCTCAACAGATTACCGGCACACACACAGATGAATTCAATATCTCTTTGATATGTCTATTGAAGAATGTCACAGCATTTCATTAGAAGCTGAAGCTAGTGTTTCGGGACCTCGCAGGGACCCTTCATCAGAGCAACATAGTGACAATTGTGTGTATGAGGGAGTATACAAAAAATGCCTGTTGAGATATAGAATGTTTAATTATGCAGAGATGCAAACAATAAACATACACACATTTAGCCTATAAATTCCTCTACCCAGAGTTACCCTACCACATAGTGGCCATCATGTGCGATTCATTTGTGCCATCATTTTACCCAGGCCTCAAATCCAATTTGGGAAAATTCTACAGAGCAGGAGAGAAGAATTTGAATGGCGTCATTCAATGCCTTGTTAGCAATTTTAGTTTTACATTTTGAAACTTCTTTACCCAATGCCGTACATTGTTCATGTCACTTACTGCATCACCATACACATTCTACAGGCACGTCTAGATCTCAACAGCCAAACATCCCTCTTTGTCACAAACTCATTTACTGCTCTTTGTTTCAACTAGTGTCTCATCCATGATTCACTTAGTATAAGTTAAAAAACCAGAGGCACACTATGATTGATTTTGACCATATTGATGTCATATTACAGGCATTTTCTTTTATGTTCAAAGTGAAGAGCAGATATGAGCCCTGAATAGCAGTAAAAGAAACCTGATGGGTTCAAACCCTTCACATTCTATTGCAAGTTAAAAAAATAATAGTAATTGGACCGAACATACACTTTGATAAGTGTAATGACATGATTGTCAGTCTACAATGTCAACATGATGTGTTTGCGTAATGTGGCAGCATACAGAGGAAAATGTCTGGGTCTAACCAGGATAGCGGACTTGTATGCCCTAGATTCAGATGTAATACTGAAGTTCTTACTCTAGGGGGAAGTGCTGAGATGGCTGGATGCTTGAAGGTAACAAGCCTAGCTGAAGCTTGCTGGCTTGCTAGGGCCTCTACAAGTACTCCCAGCCTTCTAAGAAAGGAGCTCCACCCTAGAAACAGACTGTGTGTCTGGCGGACTGGGGAGCAAAGCCCTGTGTGGAAAGGTGACAAGAACCAGCCTGTGTGGCAAGGTGACAAACACCAGCCTGTGTGGCAAGTTGAGGAGACCCAGTTTTCTTAGAGACAACCTGAAGTCGGTAAGACTTTACAAATGTTATGTTGCTGAAGAGAAAAGCTGAACTTTGTGTTCAACCTGTTGGAGAAGCCCCTGTGAGGGAAAAACCTCTGTGAATTAGTCAATCAAAGTGGGCAAAGGAGCTTTTACAAAGAAGTAAGCGAGTGGAAGTGTCCCTAATGCACTACCATTTAGAGCAAATTCTCACACAAATAAAACAAACAGAGGATGACTAAAATTTATCAGGCATGCTCTACAGAAATGTACAGTGTGAAAATTTGGCTTATGTATATTGTTTTTTGAGCAGGGGAAACTGTTGTCCCATTAGTGACTATAAATAAACCTAAACTTCAAGGTTCAAAGCTGAAAGTTTTGTTTGGGGTCTATTGATTCCATATAATATTGTTGGATTATTGACCAAAGAAAAAAATTATATTTAGGCACTATTTGAATGCTTTCCATGTAACAGTCGTCCCTCTTACACCAACATACCAATTTGTACAAAGTTCACATATAGTAATATTGTCAGCTTTATCCAAATAACCCGTCTCTGTTTTGGCCCAAACCTATTTTAGCTGAAAAAAACACAAATTTATCAGCACAGCTTTACTTTAGCTTTGTAGATATGTGCATGGATCCAGTTGCTGTGTTTCACTTAGCATTTTTAATTTTATCTTAGACTTCAGCCCAAGGCCTGTTAGATCATTTACAGTTATGACAATGCCTAGTGCTTCAACAGTAAATAACAATTTGTTATAAAATTGGAAACTATTTCATCCTCTGCTCCCTTGTGAATGAAATCCCTCCAATTCTCTTGGTTTACCAAAATAATTGCCCGCAGCTTACTGTATATAAATTTGTTGTCAGATATTTAATATACAACTAATACTGTGCACATTTTGCTTCTTAAAATGACTTGTCAAAAGGACTTGACTGAAAGCTATTGAACATCCCATACTCTTTGTTATTAGAACAGCTTCGGGGGCATACATAGGGAATGAAATCAATAAGTACACAGTGTGTGATGAACTACTGCAAAATCATGAATTCCTGGTGGATCTTCTTTTAACCTATTAGATTCTGCAGAGTCGGGTGTCTTAAAACGACTTGTCAAAAAAGTACAGCTGATTGAAAGCTCTGACACTACATAGCCCTTGTGTTATTAGATATGCTTTTTGGGCATATATTGTGACTTCAATCAATAAATACCTAGTCTGAGATGAATTAGTTATAAGTCTGATTGCTAAGGTTTTTTTTTTTACCTATTCGATCCTGTTTTAGACAATGCATATCTGTTAGCATAGCTTGTGGGATAATGATAGATTGTAGTTTTTAAACAGGTAAATATATAGTATATATAGTAAAAATATGTTCACTTTCTGGTATGTGATCCTGTAGTAACTATGGATATACTGGATATTTTTCCTTTTGTTGCACATTCTCTTTATCTATTTATCCAACAAAACTAAAGTTACTTTCAGTAAAAAGATCATTGTGAGGACCCTTGAAATATGCTGTGCATATTATATCTTATAAAAAAAATGAAAATGACAATGGACAAAATGAAATTACTTATAGAATCCAAATCAGGTTGCTTTAGAAAGGAAATGAACAACACATATTGTTTGCAGCACTGGTATTGTTTGCAGCACTGGTCTCCTCAGATCCTCCACCAACCATCAAACATAGGTCAATAATAGATTAGTTGTTTCCCTTGTGATTATTCTTCTTATGCATTAATCAAGACTTAAGCTCAATGATGTCATTCTAGTAGACATCACCTGATACATAATGTATAAGCTTCTATGATACTGACGTGATTTTGTTTTGTTGAAATAGCATATCAAAGTTATATTGCAATACGAGAAAGCTACTTAATTGGAACCTATACACTTTTAAATGTTTTAGTAATTGTGCTCTGTTAAAATATTCACATGTGTGTTCATTAATATTGTGAAAACTTTGTTTCTGCGTACTGTTTGTGAATGCAGAATTGCATTCATGGAAACAGCCATATTTTCATTACATATGCAGATTGTGCTTATAAGATTATGTGGACCAGGACAGGTTAAGGCACTGGTCCCCCTCAAAGGACCCTTTGGCACTTTCTGTGCAGTCCTCAGGGCCCCTGCAGACAGTGATATGTTTAGGTGTGCATTCAGGTCAGTGAAAGAAAAATATTTTAGAGTGGATCCTAGTAGTTCATTGTTTGATTTATCTCTTGCAAACTATTTTTACTTTATTCTGTGCTGTCCATTGCTTTTCCCATTTTATGTTTTGGTTTTTTTTCTCTGATCTTTTATGATGGATCCTGCTGAGAAAGATATCTAATGTGGCACAATTACATTTTAAGAGGACTGTAGGGAGAACACATGAGGAAACCTTGACATTTAAAGGGGCTGTAATAGTAGAGCGTTCTAGATGTCTCATGTCTCCAGTCTATAACTATCTCCTGAAGCATGTTTCCAGTCTCCAACAACTTCTTATTTGAGCACAATGCACATTTAAAGTGTATTTCCACTTTTGCAGCCAAATTGGGATAACACCTATTATATATTTGTTACATGTTTCCATTCACATAGCATGAGCTAAAAAATATTATAAAAAATGCTGCTTGCAGTTTGAACTGCTTTTACTTGGATTAGGGTTTTAAGGGTTAACATTTCTACTTGCTTATCCTTCTTTGCAATGTTATGAGAGGCTGTGAGTGGTCTGAGGTGGCCAATAAATCCTCATTTTTCAGTCCTAAGCCTTTCCATTAGGACAAATCACCATGTCGGTGCTCAGAATTGGCCATCCTGCCTGCTTTAACAAAACATCTACAAGGTAAGAAATGTTTTTTAAATAATTTTTCTTTATGCTGTGTGAATAGGATCAAATCGCAAACGTATAAAAGGGTTTTCTCAAATTTGGCTGCAAAAGTGGAAATATACTTTAAAACACAGTCACATTTTAGGAAACCACTATATGTTTGTTACATCTTTATAGTCACATAGCATATCTAAAAATATTAAAGAAATATAGAAATAAATGTTTACCTTTTAGATTAGCAGGCATTTGCAGCCAAAGTTTAAAAAAAATGTAAAAGACCAGTATTGGCTCTAAGTATTGGGGCATTTTCATGAGTATGAGTACTCGTGGAAATACCCAGTAGCGTACATAAGGATTTCCATCCCAGACCAAAAGATCTTTAAAGACTGTGGAGAGGGATAATGAGAGAATTTTGAAGAGGCAACAAGTACTTAGCCAAAAAGTATTAGGCACTGAGTGTTCTAATGAGAAAGAAACATGCACAGATTTTGGTAGTTACTGGAGCTCCTTACCAAAGAAATGTGTTTATGGTTGGAAGCAACCTCTGGACCTCTGTTGTAAGTGAAGCCTCATTTAGATTAATGAGTACTGTGAGTTATAAACACCCCTGCCCAGAGGGCTCAGATTTATAAATATAGATACTTCAAAGTGAACTGGAAAGATTTAAAGGGACTACATGTTTCAAGACAATGGATGAAGTTGAATACAAATCTCAATGCTCTTGAAAATTAAATTACTGACACTAAGAGATCAAAATATCTAAGGAACAAATAGGATTATAATGAATCTAATTAATATCATTGGAACAATTATAGTTAGCAGAGATTCTCTATGAATCATTCTCATAGCAAAGGGTTCTATATTGCAAGCCAACTTTATCCCTGTAAGCATTATTGGGATCATGTTTTGACACGTTTACATTTGGAAGCTTTGTCTTGTGGCTAGAACATACAGTATGTAATTTTGGTCTTTAAACCACATTGGTGGGTATGGAAATTATTGTTAAAAACCTCACTTTTATTCACTAAATCTGGTTAGTGTCCACAGGGTTGTGGGTACTGAGAACACCTTTGCCTTATCTAATGATCAGAATGTGATTACTGGCATCAATTTTTGTGTTTATTTAATCATTCATGTACAGTAGACACTGAAAGTGATTTGGGTCTGTTTTTGCCACATGATCTAGATGGGCGTTTTACACTGTCAACGACAAGGGGGAAACATTGGATATTTTTTCAGAAGTACATGGACTGGGATTTGATTTCACTAGTAGAAGTTGTGAGAGCGGGTACTTTGAAAAACAGATTTAATATGACTTAACAAGAAAGGGACACCTTACAATCTCTGATGGAGAATTAAAAAAAAGGAGTTGTGATCATGCTGATAAACAAGGAATAACATGACAACACAGCTGTCTGTTTAGGACACATACAGTATGATAGGTTGATCAGTGATCCCACTGTTAATTTTAAGCAAGAACTAATTGCCATTATTAGTAAGGCGGAGGTTGCAGGTGTTAGAACTGCTAAGGACTTAGAAATTGGTTCCTGTTTTTTTCTATGGTTCCAGTTCCAGGACAATATTGGTAGAACCACTGTAGCAAGTAGTGGATCACTATGTGAACCTTCAGGTGATTTGATCAACTGCTTCCTCCCAGACTCTGGTGGGGAATTTGCCCACCTGTTTATGGGACAATAAACCCTTAATCCAGAGTCTGGAGGGCCAGATGTGGGATGTGAACAAGAAATTAATTACCTGTGATTTAAAGGAAGGAAGAAGATCATTGGATCAGGAGGCTTCACTTTAGGTAAGTCCTTACAGCCAAATTACAATGGGGGAAAAAACTCTGACTTTAATGTCACTTTAAAATGGGATGGGATGCTACCCATTATTACAAATAAGCTTTCTAAGTTGTTTTGCTCCATCTTTTGTTTTGTTTCTTTCATACCTTAATACCCTTCCTTTTTTTGCCTTTGTTTACCTTAGTAACCTGCACACTGAAGTTTACTTACTACAGTACTACAGTAGCAAAGTACCTCTCTTACACACTAACTGTTACATCCTAATTTTCAGTTAAGGCTGAACTCTTAGCACAAAAACTTTCATTAACATATCTCCTCAATAGCCTTAAAAGGAAATAAATCCACTTTGTGTACAGCAAAATACCCTTTTGAACCCAGATATTACCTTGAATCTTAAACAAAACAAACTTTAGTCAAGTGGGGAGTAGAAAAATCTTAGCATCTTCAAATATAATATAAAATACTGAATTCATATATGTAAAATATATTTGCTCCACCAAACTGGACAGCACAATCGCATCATTTAGAGCAGTGGTTTTCAACCTGTGTAACCTCAGGACCCACATTTGTCCTCGGTCAAGTCGCAACCCAAGTTCCACTGCAATGGAAGGCACGGCAGTGTGGGCTGCTGTACTGTGATGTAGCTCCGTCGTGGCCATACCCCCACGCCACCTCAAGCTGACACTCGGCAAAGGGCAGCATATTTTGAATGGCTGCTTGGTGTAAGAAGAACCAAGGATTTAGAGTATTTAACATGCCAATATCCTCTACTTAAAGGAGATATATGAGGTGAGTGCTTTTCACTCACCTCATAGTTCTAGCCGACCTGTGACAATGAGACTGTCACAGGTCGGCTCAGTAGATCGGGAGGTGAGCGAACACATACCGGCATTCGCTCACCTCTCGATCCTGTCACAGCTCTTTGCCGTGACAGGGGAGGGGCTGAATTCCCCTCTCCCCGATCCGCCAGCGCTGACTGGCGGATTGGACGGGGAGGGTGTGGGTACAGCTGGCTCTGCCTCTAGATAGGCAGAGCCAGCTGTCACTCACGCAGCTGGGCAGATCCAGACATAATTGTCTGCTGTAGCTCGCTGTATACTGCAAAGTCTCAGTATACCGCAAGCTGGAGCTCGCGGTATACTGAGCTTAGGGTGATGGGAGGATGCTAGTTTGTGTCCTCCCATTACCCTAAAGAGAACTATGGGGAAAAGCCTTAACCCGATAGTTCTCCTTTAAAGGATAATCCCTTAAAATAGTCAGTTCAGAATCATTGTTTCTTTTTAATAATAAATTTACACTGGATCTCAACAAAATCTACAGTTTAAATGTAGAAAAGATAGAAATGTACATGTTTATAAAGGTTAAAATTATTGTCATTACCTAGAAAGAGTATAGACCTGGCAGTGTAAAATGATATCTCAGTTTCCTTCATATTAATAAAAAATTATGTATAACTCTTGGCAAATTCTATATTTGTTAGAACCTCTGTCAGGTTTAATTAAATGCACCCAACACCCAAAATACCACTGTGCAGTGATGCTCAGCTAAAAGTGATACTGTAGTACAGTTAAAAAAATAGAAATATCCAGCACTCCGTGCCAAGCTGCAGCATTTATTGAGGTTACATCAAAAAGTGTGAACAAAACAAGGGAACAAAAACATGGTCCAGAAATGTTGGGGTTTCAATGGACCTTTTTCTCAAAGTGATAGCCAAATCCCCGCTGATGGGGGAATCTAGCCTTGCTGTCTGTCCTGGAAACTATTGTCACTAGAAGGAAAAGTTAAAGGAAGTCCTACAATTCATGAATGGCACCAAACAGAGGGACATTTTTTCTAATAAACACATTTGTTTTGGTGAAGTGTCCCCTTATTTTGTGGAGATTTTGACTTACCTCCTGTGTGACTCTAGGAAAAGGAAGTGCTAGTGGAAATATGGAGAAACAAACAGTAGTGGAAGTTGACAGAGGTTATAACCTTTCTCACTCTATCCAAAGCAAAAAGAAAACAAATGTTACACTTTGAGAGCAGATGGTCTCTCTGTAGTAGCAAACCATAACAATAGCAGAACCAAGAAAGCACTAACATGTAAAAACTGTCAGGAAAGAGCAGCAAGTCAATTCATCACTGACAAGTAGTTGACATTGTCAGTTAGATGATTTGTTAGCCCTCTCAGTCAAAGCAGGATGAATCTGGCATTGTGGATGTAAATCATGGTACTACCTATCCAATTTTTTAACGCCACTTAGCTTCCGGGCACTTTGTTCTCCAAGCCCTGTTGTGAGCAAGCTCAAAATGAGTGATGCACTAGTTTATAATACTAGTTTCCAGTAAAACCAATTGAATTGAATGGAAAACCATTACTGGTGGTAGTTTGGGGTTTTCTACAAATCTAAGCAAGCCCTAGCTTAGCAGGAGAAGTGTGAACACTCTGAAATTTTTAACTGTAGAATGAAAAAGAAAATGATGAGAACGGGACAATAAAAGTTAAATATTTGTCATCAGCAATAGTGGTGGTATAGGTCACCATGCCTTTGGCAAATCTAGAAGTAGGAATGATATGACTAAATAGCTTGATAATGCAGATTTGGTTATTTTACCTAATAATTAAACATGTGATTAATCTATTACTAAAGGGGGACATCAGAGAAGGATGAATGAGATAAAAAGGTGGGTGCTGCAATGAATTCCCAAGAATTATCTAGAAGCAGAGATTCTTCTAATGTGGGCAGCTCTGGGACCTGTAATGCTGCTCTAGCTCTTCTCACTCTCTCAGGACTAACATTTTCAACTGACAATTTTAGATCATGCTGTGCCTTTTTCCCCCAAAGATTTAACAACAAGGAAGGCTAAGCTAACCTACAGCTGTCAGCTTTTAAGTCACTGTGAAAAATATGTTGTTCAAGCTGTAAACGCTGAGTGAGTGGAGCCAGTACAGCTGAGGAGAAAATATAAACTAAATAAAGGCAGACATGTACAAATAATTTTTTAAAGCTTCGACCCATAATGAATACCTGATGGTAGATACATGCACAAAGGTGATTCAGGCACATAAACACTGCCCTGGTGACACTTTAAAGTGAGTATTTTTCTGATGACCAACTAAATCCTGAACATGACTGTCATCTTGAATTGGTCATGTGCCTGGATTAGTAACGTATGTGGGAAAACCTTTATTTTTGTTGCATAGGGTATTTAAGTTGATATAGAACTTACCTGTGCAATTGTATTCTGAACTTTAGATCTTTGATCATAAACATCAAAACAGTATAAATATGTTATGAACTATTGCTGCTAAACAGGGAGCATATGTTTCTTTTAATTCAGCCAAGGGAAGATGAGCAGGTACATATGTTATCTGCTGAAGCTCTTTATACAGGTGAATGGATTTGTTAGTAGAGAGAACTAAACAATAACATTTCTCCTTCATTTGTACCGGAACTAACACAATTGACAATGCCAGTAACAATAAAAAGACAGATAAACCAGGCAAAGTTCCCTGAGCCCAGCCGAAAGTCTGAGAACCCCAAATATAGCCCTGAATCATATTGAAGTCTATGGGGGCACTTTTTTAAAGCTATTATTAAAAAGGGCTTAGGTAGCTGGGCACTGCCATGGGGAATATGTACCACTGAAAAAAATGTGGTACTATCACTGCAAAATGACAGATCCCTGACCCAATGGTGTTTGGGTGGTGGGTCATCATGGTGGCAGGGCAACAACGTCAGGTGGTGGTAGTTGTGGCGGCAGGTCATCATGATTGACAATAGATGTACATCATTTGACGACATGATTTATAATGGATTTACATTGTGGGACATTGTTTCCTCTATTTATAGAGTTTGTATTAAAGGACTTTTTTATACTGTGGATGTCTTTATTTATTTTTTAAGGGAGTAAAAAGGGCTACTTATTCCCCTATAGGGTCCCCCGTTCAAATCACCACATTCTCTTGGGGACTGGTTGTGGGGATAAGGCCATTGCCCACTGGTCAATTTGTTTGGCAGTTCACCGAACTGCGAACAGTCTGAGTTTGGTTCGAGCATGAGTTCCTGAAGGTTATCCCCAAACAAAAACATCATTAGTATTGGCCACTGAAATATAAGCAGCATGACAGTGTTCTGAAAAGAATGGCTGATCATACCTCGGCTGGATTTTCATGTCAGATAGATTGAAATACACTATACCTCCATGTACTACCAGGGGTTTCTGGTTACCAGGTAACCAGGAACGCCATCTGTCATTACACACTGAGAACACAGAGAGGCCGCTGTGATATCATAGCGGCCCGGCCGGGTTCTCAGTGTGTAATTACAGCGTCCTTTGAGCCGCTCGGCCAACTTCGGGAGCTGTACGGGCTATAGTGAATAGCCCGTACAGCAGCCCTTCAGTTCTACTGAACCGAAGGGGTCCTGGGTCGGCCTAAGCTACGGCTAGATCCTTTGACAGCTTAGTGAATAGACCCCTAAGTGTATAACTATACAGTGCGAAATTCTGCCTGCTGTATTTATTTGGATGCCAAACTCCTTTGTGACTGCTAATATTGCTATATTGTATACTAAAAATGGTCAGAAATCTCAACATGGTGCATCATAACCAGCAAGCCTCATGATGCTAATCTTTACCTTATTCAGAATTAAATGATGGGCCACTAAAAATGTGATGGTAATTTGTTATTATAATAAAAAAGATCAAATCAATGTTATTTCTGCTGTGGTATAATACTGACAATAAAATAAATTACTTTGTCGCAATATTAGAAACAAGTGATAATAATTCATTTTGAATGGCATATTCTTAAAATTTAAGATAACACTTTAAATATATTGTGTCGAGTTGTTTCTTATCTGAGATTGTCCTTTTCTGTACAGAACATTGTTGACGAGTCAGAAACAGAGCTGGGGAGCAATTATCACAGTCTCATGGGAGATTCGAGTGCTTTGAATTGCAGCTATTCCATCAACTGAAACAACACATGACCATAGCAATCAGCACTATTTTACCATCCAAATAATTTAGTAGTCTCAAGTGAAAAAAACACAAATGCACTGTGTTAAAAATACATTCCTCTGTAATAAAGGGAAGCCTTTATCTCTTTTTTCTTTCAGAATGATCTGGACTCCTATTCATCATGGGTGCAGAGTTGTTTTTCTACTTACTCAGTATGATGAAAGGTTCTTAGCAGTCATGGAACATGGATCCCCCAGTGCAGGAGTTATTACTCTTTGTGCCCCCTACTGTAATAACCTCTGGCAAAATGAACCATACAGCCACTACAACAGTCCAAAGAGATGTTTGCAGTAGCACAAAAGAGCCAGAGAGGAAATTATTCACAGTCCATCTGTCTAAGTAAGACTATTGAATAAGAATTACTATCTATATAGAGCTATATATATTATATATACAGAGAAAGAGCAGAGAACCTAGCAAATGTTGCAAGACTCCTTTTAAGCATGACTCCTAGTAAACAAGTGAGCAGCCTGTCTTGCTCTTTCACTACTATGCTGAAAAAGTTGGATCTGTGTTATTTCTATTATTTTGTGACTGTTGCATTTAGAAGAGTAGCAAACATGTTATTGGATCGTAGTATAAATCACAAATCCAATGGCATGCACATAGGGTTTTGAATGCTAGTTTTAGGCTAAAGGCATTACATACGTTAGTATGTGACAATAGTGTAATTGTGTGACTTGCAGCACTGTAAATTAAAACAACTGTAACTGAAAGGATTTGTAGTTAAACTGTAAACCCAGCAAGTTAAGATCTTTATACAGCTAAATTTTTAACTACCAACTATAGCAGTGCAAGTGTTTTCGTTTGCTAGTTGTAAAGTTGTGGTATATACTATTTTATCCTCTCAGTTTCTCCTGACTGTATGGGCTTCCTTGGATAGCGTGACGATGCTCACCACAGCTATTTGCAAATGCTGGATACATCATAATGAATTCTGCTCTTTGATATATACATTTTATTTTCCTACATAATCAGCTGGTCTCCTGAGCACTGGTCCTGGTATCCTGTTTCAGGGTGGCTCCTTTCTCTTGCAGGGTCCTACGAAGCCACCCTCATGTGAGCTAATAAGCTGTGTGTGTCTCCACAAACACACAGGTATGGCAAGCCACTCCTCTCCCCACTTTTCCAAACTAGTAGATGGGCAGCTGCCAGAGACTGTTATGTCCCTTGTGATCTTGTACGAAACAGGAAGTCAAGGAAGCCAAGATGAGAAAGTAGCTGTTTACAAACACTGTAAGTGTTTGGGGGAAAATTTTAAGAAATACTTTGCTGGGCAATCTATATTTTTTCGATCTGGAAAAAAAGTTGAGAGTTTATTACTGATTTAAAACTGAGCGCCAGGCATAACAATGTATGTATAATTGCATTGGGTCAGTTTGACCCAATGCAAGTATACATATTTTATCCCTCGTAAGGCCACGGGAATCCTATAGCCGGCACAGCTAAAGTGCTTTACAGCGATCTTCTGGGTCTGGTTTTGCTGCTGTGTTGACCCCAACTTTCCCTCTGCTTTGAAAACACAGATGGTCGCTCGCTTGGCACAGTGGTCATTCAGCGACTGCCTAGCATCCTTATCAATGAATACTAGGCTTATTTCTGATTGAAGGGTAGGTGCTATGCTGGCCCAATGTAAGTTTACATACATATTCATACCTGGAGTACAGGTTTTATTTCATGCTATTTTATTAAATTTAAGGGTTTAATGTTAGGGGCATGTAATCGAGAAATACCTACCTAGTTCCTTGGTTTTGGCTGGCTTCATCTCTGACAGTTCTGATATTCCTCTGTATTATACCAGCCTACACTAAACGAGAATTAGATCCTTGACACCGAAATCTAATTGTGTGTAAGTGGATCAAAGTTTAGCTTTAAGTGTTTATGGCACTCAAGTAGTGAGATTTGCTCACAGAATCGTGTGACACAGGCATGGGCTCGTGCACATACACATACTGGTAAGAGGCTGGGTTAGAGTACCCTATTTTTCATATTACAATGTGTGAACCTGAGGAAATTACTTCATAGTTTAACCACTTCAAGACCAGAGCAATTTTTTTGCACACATGATAACAACTGAATTTGTGGCTATAAAGTTACCTAAAACCCCATACAATAATATACACAGTATATTCTCTGAAAGCAGAAGCCCTGTGGAATAAACACATTTATATTTGCAATTTTTTATGTTGCATGATATTTCTGTAAATGTTTATCAAATCAATATTTTTAGGAAAGTATTCATTAAAATATATTTAAGTGCACACAAATACATTATAATATCCAGTTCTTTTTTGGTAAAATATAAAAGTCGCTGTTGCTTCAAGTATAAAGATACTAAACAGCTTTAAAATTGCACGTGCCTGTACAATGTCGACAAATTACTGTACCCAGTATTGCTATAGGTGACAATTTACCACTCATAAATGTATAGTTAACAGCAAATGATGGTCTTAGAATGATTGCACTCACTCTTACATTCATGGCCATGACTAATGTGTGTAGTGGAATCCCTGTCTATATACATGTGTGGAGGGGAGGGGCAGCTGTGTTGTTTTTTACAGACATTTTCATTTATTTTATTATACTTTTAGTATACTTTACTCATTTAACATTTTTTTTCATTTAGCTTTATTGCTATCACACCGAGGCTAACAAGCCCCTATCTGATAGCACTGACAGGTTGTAGCAGAATTTCGATATTAGCTCATACACTTCATGTTGATATTAATTTGCATATACATTATTATTAATAATAATCATTTTGTGTAATTTCTAAAGGTCTAGAAGTTGAGCTGCACTATACAGACATGTACAGATAAACTTTAGATGAACCCTAAGAGCATACAAGACACAATTGGCATGTGACAAGTTCATGTTCTTGGGCTGACGTAAAATTCATATAGAAGGTTCTATTTATTATTTATTTATTTATTTATTGCAGGTGTTTATATAGTGCCAACAATGTATGCGGTGCTTATAACAATGTAGGAGATATACTGTCTCAGGATGTCAGATTTATAGTTAGTTGCAGTGACGTAGGCCTTGCCAGCCAATAATATTGTAGTTGTTGTGTATGTAGTTATATGTAGTTGTATAGTAAAATGTATTATAAAAAGGAGCCTATGAGCTTCTGTTCTTTGAACTGCTTGTTGCTTGTTCTCAGCTGCAGCTGTTATAATTAAACCTGCTAAATGAATATTCTGCCTGGTCCAATACTTTGCTAATCCACTTCAGGTGACACCCTTTATGGAGACATCAGGGGTCTATTAGATGCCTAATGTGTCCCCTAACCTCTGCTATAGCAAATCAAGCAAAGAGTGTGCTTAATCAGCTGTTTACCTTGCTGTGCTAGCCATAATGTTACAGCTGTCAACTGAAAAATGCTAACAGCACAGCACTTCTGAGTGTACTGATCGCAGAACAGATCAAGTAGTAGAACTTAATTAAGAGTACCTGTCACCAGGCATTCTTTTTAGCCATCTTGTGATAGCAATGTAGTTAACTGAAAGTAAGATAAGTGTTAAAAATGTAGCATATAATAAAATAAATAATAATAACACAATTAAAAATCAACCCTCCTGTTTCTCCCCCTACACGCATATGCAAGCATAGGTGTAGGGCATGCACTTGTATGTAAACAGCAATTGTGCCACAGATTTTAGGTGTGCCCACAAATGTCTGAGTGAGAGCAGTAATTCTAGGCTCGTTGTTCATGGTTAACTCTAAAGTGATGAGCGGTAAAGGCTTTTAAATTATCACCTATGGACAAATTTACTGTAGTACTATAGTACTAATTTAGTACTGATGTTTTTGACATTTCACAGGGAGTATGTATCTACTTGGCACAATCTTTTGCATTTTACAAATAATGGGAATTATATATTGTGTGTGTATGTGTGTGTACTAAAATTAATGTTAGTGTATTTTCCATAAAATATTGTGCAACATAAAAAAAAGCAATTATTTTTTTATTCTACAGGGCTTCTGCTTTTAGAAAATATATTTCAGGGTTTTAAGTAATTTCTGTGTGCAAAAAATGAGAAACATGCTCTGATCCTAAAGTGGTTAGTGGTTAAAAATGAACAGTGTTGATCACTAAATGGTGAAGAGTTTGGAGAAGGCAGGAGAAGTGAACAATCTAGGACAACATAGCTGAACTGGAAAGCTATTTTGTCCTAGATTGTTCACTTCTCCTGCCTTCTCCAAACTATTCATCCTTTTGTGAATAACCCTGTAAATTTGCAAGCATTTATTGCATTGTCATACCAGAATTGCACATGCTACGTGGTTTAAAGCCCAACTGCAGACTCCCCACCCTTGCCTCTGGAAGCCCCTCTGCACCTATTTTTACTTTTCACAGTTGTCCTTAGAATGGTCACATGACATGCAGGGTCCTCTTCCTCATTACCTCTTGCCAGGTGCTGAGTGGACCTCAAAAAGCACTGAGATGATGATATCATTACACTGTGAGTGCAGGGTGTTGTGGTGATGTGTTGTTGGGAGGCGGGTCCATGACACCATGCACTCACAACATGTCCTCAGTCTTCCTGATTGAATGATGCCCAGCATTGTTAAACCCAGAAAACTGAGGACATCTAGTGGTGGAAAGGAATTAATGATGGTAACAGTACTGTAGAGGAGGTATTACAGTGAGAGCTGCTTTTCTTTACATTTTTTAAGCTGCTGGGGATCAATATTTTCATTCGATCACAAAAAATGTGTGTTGCATCTTCCAAAATTTTAATCAGCAATGAATCACTTGCTCACAATTACTTATACCTAGATCTAACACACATCCCTACTTGTTTAGACACTTTTAGTTTATAGAATATAAATAGCGCAGTTGATTTTAAAACCAGGCAAATCTGCAATTTGCAAATTGTTTGGATAAACATATGCATGAATTTGTCTAATCTGCAGAGAATCATACCACTTAGAAATCATAAATACCTAAACAACCTTTATTGTGTGATTCTACACTGATCAGACATATCTGCATGTAAATATTTAGGCAAATACGAAGTTGGTGAATCAGTAATTTCCCTAATGAAGTCATCACTCTAGGTGAATAAAAAAAATAATGAATCTTTATTTCTGCTAAGGGAGCCACCACTAAAGTGCAACAGCAAATAACTTAATAGCAATCATGCAAATTAAGTTGACCAATAATAGATTACATATTTATGCATTAAAGAGGAACTCCAGGAATTATAAAAAATAACCCCTACAGTGTGGCTACCCCACACTGCAACGACTAACTGCTCGTTTTGCTAAAATAAAGATATACTCACCTGATCTTCAGTTCCACCTGACTGCTAGACTGGTACTGGAGCCTCTTCTTCCCCAGGCTCTGGCGGTCTAAGGACCTGTGACATCATCACGTCTAATGTCATGAGAATGCTGTGGAGTGGAGAGGAGAAAGGTGAGAACTGACTACCACAGGACTGAGGATCAGGTGAGTATATCTTCTTTATTCTGGCCCCTAGAGAAAAATGAGCAGTTAAAAATTAACCCATACAATGGGGCAAACTCTGTACTGCAAGGGTTAAAGTGACACTTAACTCAGGAGTTAAATCTTAAAAAATGCATTCAAGTACCTCAACTATTAACAAAAATGTATCTTATTTGTGTATCATTTACATTTACATTTTTTAAGGCATTGGATACTTATTTTAGAGGGGAGCATCTACTTATCAATTATATTCAAATAACTAGATTAAAGACCATTCCCAAGGATGGATAATCAGCCTATTTGTTAAATTAGAAACTTTTAAAACTTGTGCTATTTATAAAGATTTACTGGCCATCCACAGCATATTTGCTGTAGATTCTTTCACCAATGATTTTACTGTACATCGAACATCAATCACACTTTCACCAGTTTGAACATTAACACTATAAATAAGAAAAACGTGGAGGCAGCAATTGCTGATTACTTATGTTAATGCTTGTAGATTCTCAATGAATCTCTGAATTCATTCTGACACTGTGTTTCCTTCTGAAGGGTGACTACTTTTGTTTTCCATGGTCCCTGTGCGTGTTGTAAAGTAGCCACCATTCTAAGCTCACCCCCATGATGGACTATACTGATCTCCTTCTGAAAAATGCTAGTTGTCTGACTGACATACTGATTCTGTGGTTTCATCATTTTCTGAGTCAATGAACCAGAATTATTATGCAGCTCATGAGTTATAACTTCCTTTCCATATGCTTTTTACGAGTGAGCAACTTGGATACTATTAAAACCAGAGCTACAAAACTGCATTTTGAGATAAAAGTCTATTATGACACACTATGCATTTCTCTCAATACAGGTTTTCTTTATCATGCATCTGATCAATCATTTTTATGCTGTACTTTGTCCCAGTCAAGACACTTACAATCACATTTCACTCATGTAAATGAATGATCATACATTATTGTTTTTTTTTGTTTTGTTTTGTGTATTGCAAGGAGATCTGTACTGAGGAAGTGTTGAGAGTACATTCTCTCACTTTACCTTTAAAAATACTTGTCTCCAGGCTGTCTCTCTGGCCAGTCATTGCAACTGGCCAGAGCTCCGCCTAGCTGTCACTTGCGAGGCTTTTGGCTGGCCAATCGGCCGCTTTGGGTTTCACTTCGGCTCAGTCGAGCCGAAGCATATGCCTTCAACTCATCTGAGCTGTTTGGACAGCTTCAGGAGCTGTACGGGCTATAGTGAATAGCCTGTACAGCAGCCCTTCGGTTCTACTGAACCGTATGGCCCCTGCGGCCGAAGCTAGCCGAAGGATCAGCTATGGCTGATCCTTCGGCTAGCTTTGTGAATAGCCCTCTATATATTCTGTATAGTGGAAATATATGCATGTACCCATGGAAACCAATCAGAATTTATATTTAAGATGATTTGTGATTGCTTGCTGTGGGCTATAATAAAACACACACTACTGATTTGCAGAAAGATATTAAATAAGCTCAATGTAGGAACCACAAATACATTGTTCTGTGTATAGATAGAATTTGACATAAATCCCCATTATTTTGTCCCGGCAATGGAGCGGTGAGGGAGAGTGGAAGAAAAAACGTGCTCACTCCGCCATGGTTAGGACACACCCCCCCCATTATTCTTTAAAATGTTTATTCTGCAAATTTAAACCTCAATCTGTATTTGCAATTCAAGCAAACCTCTTATTTTCTCTTGCAATTTAAAATGTTGGAAAATATGCGCTCTTTGAATATGTGGCTTTTCTTTTTTTTCTGGTTTTTATATCAGTTTATATATGCCATTACAGCTCCTTCTCTAAAAAATAGGATGTCACTGAAAATTATCTTCTACTCTCCTTGCCTTTTATATTACTATATTTCATGTCCTCGGTGAGAATGGGGTGATTCTAAGCCAGTATGAAATATGTTTATAGTTTGGACTTTAAGCATTCATGAAATACCAGTGCAATTTATTTTCTTTATTTTTTCTTTTGTGAAGATATTTCAGCACCTTTGTGTGGGTAGATTGTATTCTGCCTTGTCACAATTGCAAATGCTTTTGTTTTGTCTGCCATTTGAATAATACATTTGATTACCATGGTAAATGTTGCAGCATGTGCATGCCTGCCTGTACTACCTAATTAACTGATGATAACAAGGCAGGATTGCCCTCTTTCCTTTCATAAGCAATCATATACATGACAGTTCTTTTATCCTTTCTCAAAATTAACTTGCTCTCCTGACCCCTTAGCTGCTTCCGTTTTGTGTGTTTACCTCTGATGTCTTTGCAAGACTGTTAATTTTGTATGGCACATTCTATCTGCTTGCAATTAACACATTGAAATCTAAAGATGTAGTGCTACATGAATATCTAATGGAGCAATATTTCCTTCTGCTGCCTACAATATGTGAGCTGGTTCAAATAATTAAATGTTAAAACATCAGGCAATACAGATTTGACACCGGCTTTGCAAAGTGTGCAACTCCTTATCGTTGTTGCAAGCCCTTTAATTACTGTAGTCTACAAGGTGAGTCCTACCCTATTCAGATTAAAAATAATAAACAAGACTGGATACATTTTAATGATTATGCTATTACTCATTTATGTTAATGTAAACATGTCATTATCCTAAGGCCCCTTTTAGATGGGTGGTCCAATCAGGTCTGCCTGTTAGTTTTTCAGGCGGAACTTCAGAAGCCCAATGTTAGTCTATGGGCAGCCGTTTACATCTGACTACCCACAACTCCAACCAGGTCTAGAAAACCAAAACAGAACTGACAGACACCTGTGTGAAAGGGATCTAACAGTACTGACTACAGCAATACAATGCAGGCACATATTTTATATGTCCAGTACTGGATTCTGGGTGTACTGAATGCCAGAGATATTACAAGCAAATTTTGACTTTTCCCCATTCTGTTGCAATTGGGCCATCACTATGATGAAATGCCTTTCTGGTCAAACATGTAAGTGGTGGGAGAAGGGGAGTAAGCTTATATAAAGAGGATCTTTAACCATATCTTCAAAATACCAACAAAGGCACCTTTATAAATGTTTAGCTATGCCAATCTACAAATACCTCCAGATAATTGAAGGCATTTTATTTTTTGAATACCTTATTTTTCTTCTCTTCCCCAGTCTTCACACAGTGGCCATTTTAACTAAGGGCAGGTTACTAGATCTCTCTTTACTTCCTGGAACTCTGGCACATGTGATTAGGACATGTGACCATGCAAATCATCTTAGGGGAGGAAAATGCCTTTCCCTGATATCTCATGAGATTACAGATAAGATTTCCAAGCAATGCACTGCTGATGTAATCTTCCCAGGATGCAAAGCTTGGGCACGATTACATAATTTGTGCCAAAGTAGACCAGGAAATGGAAAAAAAGAAATTGTAAGTAAAATAAAAATATGTTTAGCTAATGAATGTAAGATGATTTCATATCAGCATACAGAGCTGTATGCTGATGTGATTTTTAGTCAAGTGGGGTAAAAGTCCACATTATGTGCTGAAATTCATTTAGCCAATGTTTATATATGGGATTCAGTTTTGTAGTGAGCATTTGATGACGTTACTAATAGAAATGTAAGTTTATGCTAAAGTGTTCAGTGTGATTTATGGACTAGACATCCCATCACTTTCCACAATAAACACAAAAATGGACTGGGGCAGCATTATCTCTCTTAAATGTCATGGCAATGATGTAGAAATATTTTATCAAAGGGTCTGTGGAGGATAACAATTTAGCACAGTAGAATGGAGGCTAGTGGAAATAGTTTCTCTCTCCCATAGAAAATGTTAACTATGCTCATTAAATCACTATAATTTGTATACTGATATAATCCTGATCACTGGGTTATCATTTATAATCATAATGAACAGTAAACCACTTTACCTCTTATCTGGAATTTCTGTAATTCCTTGTATGAAAGACTATTCACACCATTGTGCTAAAAACAGCAAAGTCATCTTTCTGTAGAGTTCTTTCACCAAGCCTAATGGAAACAGCAAATGCTCCATTAGTATTTCATGCCAAAAGAAAAAAATGGCATGGTATTTTTAAATGTGCTTGAGTAGACATGGGCACTGACAGTGTTCGATGAACTGTCATTCACTGAACTATATTGAATGGCTAGGACTAAAGTGAACAAGTAGGGGGAGACTAATGCCTTATTGAATGGCAGACTCCAGAAACACCATTAAATAAAACAAAGAAATAACATTGGTAGCATAAACCTTAGAAATGTTTTTTCAAAAAGGACGAACATAAAATAACTGCTAAAACCAATGGCCACTACTCAGAACTCATACTATTAGACCTTTCAGTTGTCTTTAATACAGTTGCCCACCTGCTCTTCCTCCAAAAAACTTGACTCCCTTGGTCTGGTTCTCCTCCTACCTATCTAAACTATCCTGCAGTGTCACCTACAACTACATCTATTCCTCTTTCTGTAGGTGCTCTGTCCTTGGACCCCTTATATTCTCTGTCTACACCTCCTTCCTTAATTAGTTGATTGCCTACCATTACTTCCAATGTCATTGCTATGCTGACAACACTAGCTACCTCTGTACTCCTCAGCTCACAGCTTCATTCTCCGTGCACATTACTAATTCACTAACTGACATATTATTGATGTCATACCACTTGCTAAAACTCAATCTTTTCAAAACTGAGCTTACAATATTGACACCATTCTGTGCCCCCTCCTGATATTTTCATCAAGATCAATAGCACAACTATCAGTCCCTCCACACATGCTAGGGTGCTAGGTGTAATCCTGAACTCTGACCTCGATTGTATCCCACATCTAATCAATATCCAAATCTTGCCAACTTCACCACCATGACATTTCAAAAATGTGCTACTTCTTACTCAATGACACCACCAAGATACTTAATCACTGCCTTGTTATCTCCCTCCTCATTGGCCTACATTTGCACAGGCTATCCCCCTACAATGTATCATGAATGCTGCTGCCAGATTCATCCACTATACCAGCCACTCAGTGTTTGCACCTGCCTCTCCCTTTTAGACTGTATACCCCAATGAGGAAGTCCCTCCTAACCTTCTTGTCTTAAATTGTAACTGTACTGTCAACCACTATTTTTGAAAACTCCTACACAACATGTGGTTGTTTGTTAAATTCTATGTAATGCAATTGAAATAATACTCATAAATTAACAACTTTACAAGTGATTTGATGTGCTACTTTACATAATCCACCAATGATTTTCTCCCAGCTTGTAAAGTTAATTTTTGAAACATGAACAGTAAAAAAAAATTATTACCTTTTTTGGGTTAAAAGAAATCATTCCTTGTCACATAGATTTGTCAACATGTTTGAAAGCATTTGCAACTAGGTTTAGCCCTTTTACAACTCTCATTCTGGAGATCATTCACTAAAGGAGCAGAGGCTATTCACTTTGCAAAGTGTATGTTCATTTTGTAAAGTGAGTGTTAATGAATAAGTTGAACCAGTTTTTACATTTCTTTTGCACATGATTGGGTATTCAAAGTGAACACAGGTTCAACTTATTTACTAAAATACACATTCCAAAGTCAATTTTTTCTTTATAAGTTGAACAGTCCACCTGTAAAGTTGAGTCCATGTATGGCAGGAACAAGTAATACAAATATTTCTTCTATTGCTATGATGTATTTTTGGAGAATATCTAACCAAGGTTAATTATTACATTGTTCAGCATACAGAAATGATTACATATTTGCCATTCTTTATTTATTAATTACATTTTGGAGAACAGATGACAAGAGAAGTGTAGTTTTTGTGTCATTTATATTGCTTGCAGAATGTTTTGCAGTGTCGTAAGAGAGGCCCCTGACATAGCTAAATGGCCACACATATTACTTAGTACGATTAATGCTATGGAAAGCTGTCAGAGACTGCAGACCTGCAACAACAGATGGTCAGAGACTACAGGAATGCAGAAAGAGATGGTCAGAGACTGCAGTTATTTTACAAGAGATGATCAGAGATCATCAATGACCAAGCATGCTATGGTTGTTGTTGGAGACTGGGGGCATGCTTCAGAAGAAAGCCATAGACTCAAAACATGTTACATGAGACTGCTGGAGATTGCTGCTATTTTGGCCCCTTATAAACCTGTACAGAGCACAATTGTGCTCTGCACAGTCTCCTTACAAATTACTTGTGACACATTTGTTATTTGTCTCAACAAGAAGATTAAAACACAAAAAAACAGATAAGAGGTGGACAGCACAAAATAATATAAAATACTGTGAAATAAATAAACCAACCCATTTAAATACCAGACTCTAGTTCATAGAACACCCCCTTAAATAACACCTAGGTACGGAAAACAATGACTGCGGTCTGCAGAGGCCTGAAGTTATATGACACTTTATTCATCTGAGTTCTACTGTACTCCCAGTTGCTGTAAAGCCACACTCCTCAACATATATGAAATTCACCTGGCATTTTATAAATGTAACAGAATTCTGTTTGTGCTCTGCCTCACCTATTCCCACTAGATACCCCCCTTTCTCAGACCATTGATCTTGTGCTCGGGTGGTGCATTACTACTTCAAACACTGAGGAAAGGAATGCAAACTGCCATTCTTCCCCACAATAGCTCACACATATTCTGACCCTCATCAAATCCTCTTCTCCCACCCATTTTTTAATAAATAAAGATGCTTTCAGATATTGTAAAGCGAAACAAACAGTACACACATCCTGTTATTATAAAAGTTTACAATTCATATCCTGCAAGAGTTCTGCTTTCAACTACTTGCATATAGAGCTGGCATGAATGACATGACATACTGTACGCGTCTTTGTTATCTAAATAACCAACTGGAGAGAATAATTGTGTCTGCAGGAATAATGACTCCCAATCTTCTTTACAGTCTCACCTCACTTAACATTAATCAAGTGAATAAAAACTGAACCATGTACATTTCATTATAAAGCTCACACATTTATTACAGGAAAAAAATCAACGCGTGCAAACATTTTTAAGTCGTGACCTTATGCTCAGAGTAAACATGTTTTGTATCTCTTTAGAGTATATGAACTAAGTGACTCTTCTCCCCCTCCACTATTGTTATTGAATGCTTGCAGTACAGTATATTGCAGGGTTATTGGTCAATTTAAGACCTTACTGTAAGCTACAAAAACACATCAGGGTATAAAATGTTCCTAAGCATATTAGAGGAAAAGTAAAGCAATGCTAATGGAATTTTGTTTCCATTCCACTTCTGTGTAAAGGAAAACAGCACAACTATTCTTTATTGTTATCAATTATTTAGGGACTGCTAAAGTATTCAGTATGCATGGAAAGTAATGATTGTACTAAGCGCCACACAGATAAAAACCAAGTGCAAATAATCTTGAACCTGTCTGTGGAGATCTCAGCATATAGAGTCCAGTATTTTAAATTATAGTCCTGCATTTTCTAATATTGTAAATGTCCTCTAATAAAGGTACCCGTAGATGTCAGATGACAGTTGCTTGATTTTAAAAAACCCGATCTCATGCCTGTGAGTGGGTGTCTGCACTGCTGGCAGCTGTCAAAAAAATCCCAGCAATTAAAAAACCTGTCAGCATCACTATTGTCTACACTGATAAGCTGAAGCAGTATCCTCCCACATGATGCAGTATCCTCCTATTCTTCTCACCATTCACAAAAACCTACTTCATGAGATTAAGTGTTTTTACTCTAAGGCCACATTCACACCAGGACAACAGCGTTTCAGCGTGTTTTACGCGCATTTTTTAAAGCGCGTTTCATCACGCTTTGCAAGCATTTTCTGTTCATATGTCAGAGCATTTTTAAGATGGTTTACAGTTGTCCAATGAAAAGCAGTCTCAGCTGCAAAAATGCACTAAAATAATGTGCACATACATGCAAAAACATGCTGGTTAGAATATATTGAAGTCTATGGAGCAAAACGAGCAGATCAGCACCACAAAGGAAGCTCATGGACTATTTCAAGCCACAGGCGTATTGTGAAGCGTCATTCAACGCGTTTTCGTGAACGGCCCCCATAGGAATACATAGGATTTTGTTTTGCATGCGTTTCAAGGCTGAAATAAACACGGGATGAAACACCCTGGTATGGTAGGGTGTTCTGTGGGCAGCTTAAGAAAGTTGCATTGTTAAAGATAAGGGGCAAAGGGTATTATGTTTGTTAATAAAAAGCTCTTCTGTGAAAATGAAGTATATGTATAGTCAAACCCTTTTGTTTTGTTTTGTTTTAGGGTAGGGACTGGTTAATACCTATGTATTTGCTGTCTTTGTCCCACTGAGGATGTGTTCCTTTTTGGTTCCTATCCTGGAGACATGACAGGAAATGACAGGAAGTCCTTAAAAAGTGAGAAGATTCCCATCGTATGCAGTTGCCACTGGAACAAGTGCCTCATGGAGGATTTTCCTGCTATTCCTGTTCTAATAACAAACCAAACATTTTAATTTACCATCTCTCTTTGTGACAATGGTTAGCAAGACAAATAGAGTAGGACCATAAACAGCAAAACAAAAGTGACAGGTTTTAACCCTTCCGTCTCAAAAAGTCCCAATTGTTTTGGCATACATTATAAACTATGTGTGCTGTATTCTTAATTGTTATTAAATCAGAAAATAGGCTTGCCTAGCTAACCGAAATATAAAAGAGTAAATGAGAATAATGATTGGTGATGCTACAGCCATGTAGTGTTGTTATAAATCTGTATGGTCAATATGTAGTAGAAGGATTTGTATGGAAGATTTCAAATATATCATACAGAATATTTTAATTATTAATTGTTGCAGTGAAACACTTTATAAATATGATGGCCCAAAAATCGCGAAGACACCTAGTAGCAGAATATGGTTTTTATATAATCTTATTGATTTTTAATTTTGTTTATAGTTTATAGTCTTGAAAAATAACCTTGGCACACACACAGTAAAATGTGTTAGAAGTGTTGGAAACTTATGACTGGTTTCCACTATTTCTATTTTTGTAATTGCAGAATAGAATGGACACATAAGTCACAGCTATGAGGAGTAAATTATTACTATAAATAAAATAATATAATGTATCTGGAATACTAATCTATGCTTTTTTTTTTTAACCAAAAAGCCAAAGGTAGAGGGGTTTGTCATTTAAAACACAACTTCAGTTGAAACTTATTTTTTGTTTTGGTAGAGTGGGGAAGGGTTTAGAACTTCTCTCAGGCTTTTACTGTTGGTGTCCCAATCACAGAGATTTCTTCTCACTTCCTTTTCCAATAGCAGAGAGTATAAGGGACAGGAAGTGATTGTATATGATTCACAGATAATAAACACTTAGGGGTATATTCACTAAGCTGCTGTAGGCAGCCGAGTGAATAAACAACCCAAAGTGAAGTGAGCCATTTACTTCAGGCTTGTACGGCTGATTTCAGCCGTATATCGGCTGAAATCAGCCATACATCTGCTTGCTTCGTCTATCTTCGGGACGGCTGAACACGCTCAGCATGTTTGGCCGACCCGAAGTGCAGAAGGAGTTCGACTCAGCCGATCCAACATCTGGATCGGCTAAGCCGAACCTCCGGCAGGCTAATCGCTGCTGTTCGGCCTATTCTCATAGATGCCGAACAGCAGGGAGTGAATAGCCGAATGCTGCCGAGCAGCATTCGGCTCGGCTATTCTGCTCAGTACCTCTGTGGTACCGAGCAGAATAGAAAAACAGTTAAAAAAAGTAGTAAAAAATCAAATAGAAACCGATTGGGCGGAGCTAGCAGTGACAGCTTGCTCCACCCAACTATTTTCTATTGGCCGGGCGGTTCTGCTGCCATCAGAATAATAAAAAAAAACATCACCATAGAAATGCATAGCTAAATTCCTATTGGCTATTTTGCAATAGCCAATAGCAAACTACCCAGATAGCAAGCAATTGAGCTGCAAGTTTGAAAATGACTTGATAAACTGTTGCAGACTTGCCAAGCTTCACAATTTTGTTGCACAATTTCAGCAAGTCTGCATTGCAAGTCTCCAGACCAGCGAGCTTGCAGAGCTCTTGCTAAGACCTGCAGGACTCTTGCTGTAGACTTGCCAAGCAAATTTGCTACAAAATAAAAAAGTGTCAACTAGAACTTGTGCGGCAAGTGTTCTGCAAGTCTACAACTTGCCAGGAATGTGTGCAGCAAGTTAACAAAAATTACAATTTCACCCTGCCACAAGTTTGTAGCAAGTTATTCTTGCTATCTGGGTAGCTATTGCATCCGCCCTCTGCTGCTGTCAATCACTAGAGGAGACCTGATGGAAAACTCCAGGCCCCCTCTGCTGATTGACAGCAGCAGTGGGCGGGTGCAATAGCTAGTTTGCTATTGGCTATTGCAAATTAAAATAGCCAATAGGAATCTAGCTATGCATTCCTATGGTGTTTTTTTATTATTCTGACGGCAGCCGGCTCCGATGTCAGAAGAAAAAAAAAAGAAAACAGTGCAGGGAAAGGTTTACTCTGCTCGATCGAGCAGATTAAACCTTTCTGGGAGAAAGTGTTTCTCTCCGGGGCGGCCGGGAGCCGCTATCTGATAGCGGGGGACTCCCGGAGCGTCAGGGAGAGTTGGGCTGTCTGGAGATCAGTGTCCCTGGTTACCTGGTAACCAGGGAAGCTGATCTGTCTGTTCAAGTGGCCGGAGCCAGCCGTGAGATGATGGCTGGCTCTGCCCAGCAGTCAGTAGCAGGCTGTCTTCGACTGAGCCACTCGGCCGACTTTGGGAGCTGTACGGGCTATAGTGAATAGCCCGTTCAGCAGCCCTTCGGTTCTACTGAACCGAAGGGGTCCTGGGG